>NW_027473551.1:0-234615 GCF_050947335.1 Megachile rotundata | reverse complement strand
AAGAGTAACAAGTATAGTAATTGTCGTTCCATCGATAATATAAGCATAATATGGCTAATAATATGAGTTAGATTGATAATAGTAAGAGTAATAAGTATAGTAATTGTCGTTCTATCGATAATATAAGCATAATATGGCCAATAGTATGAGTTAGATTGATAATAATAAGAGTAATAAGTATAGTAATTGTCGTCCTATCGATCATATCCACGTAATATGGCCAATAATATGAGTTAGATTGATAATAATAAGAGTAACAAGTATAGTAATTGTCTTTCTATCGATCATATAAGCATAATATGGCTAATAATATGAGTTAGATTGATAATAATAAGAGTAACAACTATAGTAATTGTCCTTCTATCAATAATATAAGCATAATATGGCTAATAATATGAGATAGATTGATAATAATAAGAGTAATAAGTATAGTAATTGTCGTCCTATCGATCATATCCACATAATATGGCCAATAATATGAGTTAGATTGATAATAATAAGCGTAACAAGTATAGTAATTGTCTTTCTATCGATCATATAAGCATAATATGGCTAATGATATGAGTTAGATTGATAATAATAAGAGTAACAACTATAGTAATTGTCCTTCTATCAATAATATAAGCATAATATGGCTAATAATATGAGATAGATTGATAATAATAAGAGTAATAAGTATAGTAATTGTCGTCCTATCGTTCATATCCACATAATATAGCCAATAATATGAGTTAGATTGATAATAATAAGCGTAACAAGTATAGTAATTGTCCTTCTTTCGATAATATAAGCATAATATGGCCAATAATATGAGTTAGATTGATAATAATAAGAGTAATAAGTATAGTAATTGTCGTTCTATCGATCATATAAGCATAATATGGCTAATAATATGAGTTAGATTGATAATAATAAGAGTAACAGGTATAGTAATTGTCGTTCTATCGATAATATAAGCATAATATGGCTAATAATATGAGTTAGATTGATAACAGTAAGAGTAACAAGTATAGCAATTGTCGTTCTATCGATAATATAAGCATAATATGGCTAATAATATGAGTTAGATTGATAATAGTAAGAGTAATAAGTATAGTAACTGTCGTTCTATCGATCATATCTGCATAATATGGTTAATAATATGAGTTAGATTGATAATAATAAGAGTAATAAGTATAGTACTTGTCGTCCTATCGATCATATCCACATAATATGGCCAATAATATGAGTTAGATTGATAATAGTAAGAGTAATAAGTATAGTAATTGTCGTTCTATCGATCATATCTGCATAATATGGAAATAATATGAGATAGATTGATAATAATAAGAGTAACAAGTATAGTAATTGTCGTTCTATCGATAATATAAGAATAAGATGGCTAATAATATGAGTTAGATTGATAATAGTAAGAGTAATAAGTATAGTAATTGTCGTTCTATCGATCATATCTGCATAATATGGAAATAATATGAGTTAGATTGATAATAATAAGAGTAACAAGTATAGCAATTGCCGTTCTATCGATAATATAAGCATAATATGGTTAATAATATGAGTTAGATTGATAATAATAAGAGTAATGAGTACAGTAATTGTCGTCCTATCGATCATATCCACATAATATGGCCAATAATATGAGTTAGATTGATAATAATAAGAGTAATAAGTATAGTAATTGTCGTTCTATCGATCATATAAGCATAATATGGCTAATAATATGAGTTAGATTGATAATAATAAGAGTAACAACTATAGTAATTGTCCTTCTATCAATAATATAAGCATAATATGGCTAATAATATGAGATAGATTGATAATAATAAGAGTAATAAGTATAGTAATTGTCGTCCTATCGATCATATCCACATAATATGGCCAATAATATGAGTTAGATTGATAATAATAAGCGTAACAAGTATAGTAATTGTCCTTCTTTCGATAATATAAGCATAATATGGCCAATAATATGAGTTAGATTGATAATAATAAGAGTAATAAGTATAGTAATTGTCGTTCTATCTATCATATAAGCATAATATGGCGAATAATATGAGTTAGATTGATAATAGTAAGAGTAATAAGTATAGTAATTGTCGTTCTATCGATCATATCCACATAATATGGCCAATAATATGAGTTAGATTGATAATATTAAGAGTAACAAGTATAGTAATTGTCTTTCTATCGATCATATAAGCATAATATGGCTAATGATATGAGTTAGATTGATAATAATAAGAGTAACAACTATAGTAATTGTCCTTCTATCAATAATATAAGCATAATATGGCTAATAATATGAGATAGATTGATAATAATAAGAGTAATAAGTATAGTAATTGTCGTCCTATCGTTCATATCCACATAATATGGCCAATAATATGAGTTAGATTGATAATAATAAGCGTAACAAGTATAGTAATTGTCCTTCTTTCGATAATATAAGCATAATATGGCCAATAATATGAGTTAGATTGATAATAATAAGAGTAATAAGTATAGTAATTGTCGTTCTATCGATCATATAAGCATAATATGGCTAATAATATGAGTTAGATTGATAATAATAAGAGTAACAGGTATAGTAATTGTCGTTCTATCGATAATATAAGCATAATATGGCTAATAATATGAGTTAGATTGATAACAGTAAGAGTAACAAGTATAGCAATTGTCGTTCTATCGATAATATAAGCATAATATGGCTAATAATATGAGTTAGATTGATAATAGTAAGAGTAATAAGTATACTAACTGTCGTTCTATCGATCATATCTGCATAATATGGTTAATAATATGAGTTAGATTGATAATAATAAGAGTAATAAGTATAGTACTTGTCGTCCTATCGATCATATCCACATAATATGGCCAATAATATGAGTTAGATTGATAATAGTAAGAGTAATAAGTATAGTAATTGTCGTTCTATCGATCATATCTGCATAATATGGAAATAATATGAGATAGATTGATAATAATAAGAGTAACAAGTATAGTAATTGTCGTTCTATCGATAATATAAGAATAAGATGGCTAATAATATGAGTTAGATTGATAATAGTAAGAGTAATAAGTATAGTAATTGTCGTTCTATCGATCATATCTGCATAATATGGAAATAATATGAGTTAGATTGATAATAATAAGAGTAACAAGTATAGCAATTGCCGTTCTATCGATAATATAAGCATAATATGGTTAATAATATGAGTTAGATTGATAATAATAAGAGTAATGAGTACAGTAATTGTCGTCCTATCGATCATATCCACATAATATGGCCAATAATATGAGTTAGATTGATAATAATAAGAGTAATAAGTATAGTAATTGTCGTTCTATCGATCATATAAGCATAATATGGCTAATAATATGAGTTAGATTGATAATAATAAGAGTAACAAGTATAGTAATTGTCTTTCTATCGATCATATAAGCATAATATGGCTAATAATATGAGTTAGATTGATAATAATAAGAGTAACAACTATAGTAATTGTCGTTCTATCGATAATATAAGCATAATATGGCTAATAATATGAGTTAGATTGATAATAGTAAGAGTAATAAGTATAGTAATTGTCGTCCTATCGATCATATCCACATAATATGGCCAATAATATGAGTTAGATTGAAAATAATAAGAGTAACAAGTATAGTAATTGTATTTCTATCGATCATATAAGCATAATATGGCTAATAATGTGAGTTAGATTGATAATAATAAGAGTAACAAATATAGTAATTGTCCTTCTATCGATAATATAAGCATAATATGGCTAATAATATGAGTTAGATTGATAACAGTAAGAGTAACAAGTATAGCAATTGTCGTTCTATCGATAATATAAGCATAATATGGCTAATAATATGAGTTAGATTGATAATAGTAAGAGTAATAAGTATAGTAACTGTCGTTCTATCGATCATATCTGCATAATATGGTTAATAATATGAGTTAGATTGATAATAATAAGAGTAATAAGTATAGTACTTGTCGTCCTATCGATCATATCCACATAATATGGCCAATAATATGAGTTAGATTGATAATAGTAAGAGTAATAAGTATAGTAATTGTCGTTCTATCGATCATATCTGCATAATATGGAAATAATATGAGATAGATTGATAATAATAAGAGTAACAAGTATAGTAATTGTCGTTCTATCGATAATATAAGAATAATATGGCTAATAATATGAGTTAGATTGATAATAGTAAGAGTAATAAGTATAGTAATTGTCGTTCTATCGATCATATCTGCATAATATGGAAATAATATGAGTTAGATTGATAATAATAAGAGTAACAAGTATAGCAATTGCCGTTCTATCGATAATATAAGCATAATATGGTTAATAATATGAGTTAGATTGATAATAATAAGAGTAATGAGTACAGTAATTGTCGTCCTATCGATCATATCCACATAATATGGCCAATAATATGAGTTAGATTGATAATAATAAGAGTAATAAGTATAGTAATTGTCGTTCTATCGATCATATAAGCATAATATGGCTAATAATATGAGTTAGATTGATAATAATAAGAGTAACAAGTATAGTAATTGTCTTTCTATCGATCATATAAGCATAATATGGCTAATAATATGAGTTAGATTGATAATAATAAGAGTAACAACTATAGTAATTGTCGTTCTATCGATAATATAAGCATAATATGGCTAATAATATGAGTTAGATTGATAATAGTAAGAGTAATAAGTATAGTAATTGTCGTCCTATCGATCATATCCACATAATATGGCCAATAATATGAGTTAGATTGAAAATAATAAGAGTAACAAGTATAGTAATTGTCTTTCTATCGATCATATAAGCATAATATGGCTAATAATATGAGTTAGATTGATAATAATAAGAGTAACAAATATAGTAATTGTCCTTCTATCGATAATATAAGCATAATATGGCTAATAATATGAGTTAGATTGATAATAATAAGAGTAATAGGTATAGTAATTGTCGTTCTATCGATCATATAAGCATAATATGGCTAATAATATGAGTTAGATTGATAATAATAAGAGTAACATGTATAGTAATTGTCGTTCTATCGATAATATAAGCATAATATGGCTAATAATATGAGTTAGATTGATAATAGTAAGAGTAATAAGTATAGTAATTGTCGTTCTATCGATCATATCTGCATAATATGGCCAATAATATGAGTTAGATTGATAATAATAAGAGTAATGAGTATAGTAATTGTCGTCCTATCGATCATATCCACATAATATGGCCAATAATATGAGTTAGATTGATAATAATAAGAGTAATAAGTATAGAAATTGTCGTTCTATCGATCATATAAGCATAATATGGCTAATAATATGAGTTAGATTGATAATAATAAGAGTAACAAGTATAGTAATTGTCGTTCCATCGATAATATAAGCATAATATGGCTAATAATATGAGTTAGATTGATAATAGTAAGAGTAATAAGTATAGTAATTGTCGTTCTATCGATAATATAAGCATAATATGGCCAATAGTATGAGTTAGATTGATAATAATAAGAGTAATAAGTATAGTAATTGTCGTCCTATCGATCATATCCACGTAATATGGCCAATAATATGAGTTAGATTGATAATAATAAGAGTAACAAGTATAGTAATTGTCTTTCTATCGATCATATAAGCATAATATGGCTAATAATATGAGTTAGATTGATAATAATAAGAGTAACAACTATAGTAATTGTCCTTCTATCAATAATATAAGCATAATGTGGCTAATAATATGAGATAGATTGATAATAATAAGAGTAATAAGTATAGTAATTGTCGTCCTATCGATCATATCCACATAATATGGCCAATAATATGAGTTAGATTGATAATAATAAGCGTAACAAGTATAGTAATTGTCCTTCTTTCGATAATATAAGCATAATATGGCCAATAATATGAGTTAGATTGATAATAATAAGAGTAATAAGTATAGTAATTGTCGTTCTATCGATCATATAAGCATAATATGGCTAATAATATGAGTTAGATTGATAATAATAAGAGTAACAGGTATAGTAATTGTCGTTCTACCGATAATATAAGCATAATATGGCTAATAATATGAGTTAGATTGATAATAGTAAGAGTAATGAGTATAGTAATTGTCGTCCTATCGATCATATCCACATAATATGGCCAATAATATGAGTTAGATTGATAATAATAAGAGTAATAAGTATAGAAATTGTCGTTCTATCGATCATATAAGCATAATATGGCTAATAATACGAGTTAGATTGATAATAATAAGAGTAACAAATATAGTAATTGTCCTTCTATCGATAATATAAGCATAATATGGCTAATAATATGAGTTAGATTGATAATAATAGGCGTAGCAAATATAGTAATTGTCGTTCAATCGATCATATAAGCATAGTATGGCTAATAATATGAGTTCGATTGATAATAGCAAGAGTAATAGGCACAGTAATTGACGTTCTACCGATCATATCTGCATAATATGTTTAATAATATGAGTTAGATTGATAATAATAAGAGTAATAAGTATAGTAATTGTCGTTCTATCGATCATATAAGCATAATATGGCTAATAATATGTGTTCGATTGATAATAGTAAGAGTAATAAGTATAGTAATTGTCGTTCAATCGATCATATAAGCATAATGTGGCTAATAATATGAGTTAGATTGATAACAGTAAGAGTAACAAGTATAGTAATTGTCGTTCTATCGATAATATAAGAATAATATGGCCAATAATATGAGTGAGATTGATAATAATAAGAGTAATAAGTATAGTAATTGTCGTCCTATCGATCATATCCACATAATATGGCCAATAATATGAGTTAGATTGATAATAATAAGAGTAACAAGTATAGTAATTGTCGTTCTATCGATAATATAAGCATAATATGGCTAAGAATATGAGTTAGATTGATAATAGTAAGAGTAATAAGTATAGTAATTGTCGTTCTATCGATAATATAAGCATAATATGGCCAATAGTATGAGTTAGATTGATAATAATAAGAGTAATAAGTATAGTAATTGTCGTCCTATCGATCATATCCACATAATATGGCCAATAATATGAGTTAGATTGATAATAATAAGAGTAACAAGTATAGTAATTGTCTATCTATCGATCATATAAGCATAATATGGCTAATAATATGAGTTAGATTGATAATAATAAGAGTAACAACTATAGTAATTGTCCTTCTATCAATAATATAAGCATAATATGGCTAATAATATGAGATAGATTGATAATAATAAGAGTAATAGGTATAGTAATTGTCGTTCTATCGATCATATAAGCATAATATGGCTAATAATATGAGTTAGATTGATAATAATAAGAGTAACAGGTATAGTAATTGTCGTTCTATCGATAATATAAGCATAATATGGCTAATAATATGAGTTAGATTGATAATAGTAAGAGTAATAAGTATAGTAATTGTCGTTCTATCGATCATATCTGCATAATATGGCCAATAATATGAGTTAGATTGATAATAATAAGAGTAATGAGTATAGTAATTGTCGTCCTATCGATCATATCCACATAATATGGCCAATAATATGAGTTAGATTGATAATAATAAGAGTAATAAGTATAGAAATTGTCGTTCTATCGATCATATAAGCATAATATGGCTAATAATATGAGTTAGATTGATAATAATAAGAGTAACAAGTATAGTAATTGTCGTTCCATCGATAATATAAGCATAATATGGCTAATAATATGAGTTAGATTGATAATAGTAGGAGTAATAAGTATAGTAATTGTCGTTCTATCGATAATATAAGCATAATATGGCCAATAGTATGAGTTAGATTGATAATAATAAGAGTAATAAGTATAGTAATTGTCGTCCTATCGATCATATCCACGTAATATGGCCAATAATATGAGTTAGATTGATAATAATAAGAGTAACAAGTATAGTAATTGTCTTTCTATCGATCATATAAGCATAATATGGCTAATAATATGAGTTAGATTGATAATAATAAGAGTAACAACTATAGTAATTGTCCTTCTATCAATAATATAAGCATAATATGGCTAATAATATGAGATAGATTGATAATAATAAGAGTAATAAGTATAGTAATTGTCGTCCTATCGATCATATCCACATAATATGGCCAATAATATGAGTTAGATTGATAATAATAAGCGTAACAAGTATAGTAATTGTCCTTCTTTCGATAATATAAGCATAATATGGCCAATAATATGAGTTAGATTGATAATAATAAGAGTAACAAGTATAGTAATTGTCTTTCTATCGATCATATAAGCATAATATGGCTAATAATATGAGTTAGATTGATAATAATAAGAGTAACAACTATAGTAATTGTCCTTCTATCAATAATATAAGCATAATATGGCTAATAATATGAGTTAGATTGATAATAATAAGCGTAACAAGTATAGTAATTGTCCTTCTTTCGATAATATAAGCATAATAGGGCCAATAATATGAGTTAGATTGATAATAATAAGAGTAACAAGTATAGTAATTGTCTTTCTATCGATCATATAAGCATAATATGGCTAATAATATGAGTTAGATTGATAATAATAAGAGTAACAACTATAGTAATTGTCCTTCTATCAATAATATAAGCATAATATGGCTAATAATATGAGTTAGATTGATAATAATAAGCGTAACAAGTATAGTAATTGTCCTTCTTTCGATAATATAAGCATAATATGGCCAATAATATGAGTTAGATTGATAATAATAAGAGTAACAAGTATTGTAATTGTCGTTCTATCGATAATATAAGCATAATATGGCTAATAATATGAGTTAGATTGATAATAATAAGAGTAACAAGTATAGTAATTGTCGTTCTATCGATCATATAAGCATAATATGGGTAATAATATGAGTTAGATTGATAATAATAAGAGTAACAAGTATAGTAATTGTCGTTCTATCGATAATATAAGCATAATATGGCTAATAATATGAGTTAGATTGATAATAATAAGAGTAATAGGTATAGTAATTGTCGTTCTATCGATCATATAAGCATAATATGGCTAATAATATGAGTTAGATTGATAATAATAAGAGTAACAGGTATAGTAATTGTCGTTCTATCGATAATATAAGCATAATATGGCTAATAATATGAGTTAGATTGATAATAGTAAGAGTAATAAGTATAGTAATTGTCGTTCTATCGATCATATCTGCATAATATGGCCAATAATATGAGTTAGATTGATAATAATAAGAGTAATGAGTATAGTAATTGTCGTCCTATCGATCATATCCACATAATATGGCCAATAATATGAGTTAGATTGATAATAATAAGAGTAATAAGTATAGAAATTGTCGTTCTATCGATCATATAAGCATAATATGGCTAATAATATGAGTTAGATTGATAATAATAAGAGTAACAAGTATAGTAATTGTCGTTCCATCGATAATATAAGCATAATATGGCTAATAATATGAGTTAGATTGATAATAGTAGGAGTAATAAGTATAGTAATTGTCGTTCTATCGATAATATAAGCATAATATGGCCAATAGTATGAGTTAGATTGATAATAATAAGAGTAATAAGTATAGTAATTGTCGTCCTATCGATCATATCCACGTAATATGGCCAATAATATGAGTTAGATTGATAATAATAAGAGTAACAAGTATAGTAATTGTCTTTCTATCGATCATATAAGCATAATATGGCTAATAATATGAGTTAGATTGATAATAATAAGAGTAACAACTATAGTAATTGTCCTTCTATCAATAATATAAGCATAATATGGCTAATAATATGAGATAGATTGATAATAATAAGAGTAATAAGTATAGTAATTGTCTTTCTATCGATCATATAAGCATAATATGGCTAATAATATGAGTTAGATTGATAATAGTAAGAGTGATAAGTATAGTAATTGTGAGTTCTATCGATCATATCTGCATAATATGGCCAATAATATGAGTTAGATTGATAATAATAAGAGTAATGAGTATAGTAATTGTCGTCCTATCGATCATATCCACATAATATGGCCAATAATATGAGTTAGATTGATAATAATAAGAGTAATAAGTATAGAAATTGTCGTTCTATCGATCATATAAGCATAATATGGCTAATAATATGAGTTAGATTGATAATAATAAGAGTAACAAATATAGTAATTGTCCTTCTATCGATAATATAAGCATAATATGGCTAATAATATGAGTTAGATTGATAATAATAAGCGTAACAAGTATAGTAATTGCCGTTCAATCGATCATATAAGCATAGTATGGCTAATAATATGAGTTCGATTGATAATAGCAAGAGTAATAGGCACAGTGATTGTCGTTCTACCGATCATATCTGCATAATATGTTTAATAATATGAGTTAGATTGATAATAATAAGAGTAATAAGTATAGTAATTGTCGTTCTATCGATCATATAAGCATAATATGGCTAATAATATGTGTTCGATTGATAATAGTAAGAGTAATAAGTATGGTAATTGTCGTTCAATCGATCATATCCACTTAATATGGCCAATATTATGAGTGAGATTGATAATAATAAGAGTAATAAGTATAGTAATTGTCGTCCTATCGATCATATCCACATAATATGGCCAATAATATGAGTTAGATTGATAATAATAAGAGTAACAAGTATAGTAATTGTCTTTCTATCGATCATATAAGCATAATATGGCTAATAATATGAGTTAGATTGATAATAATAAGAGTAACAACTATAGTAATTGTCCTTCTATCAATAATATAAGCATAATATGGCTAATAATATGAGTTAGATTGATAATAATAAGCGTAACAAGTATAGTAATTGTCCTTCTTTCGATAATATAAGCATAATATGGCCAATAATATGAGTTAGATTGATAATAATAAGAGTAACAAGTATAGTAATTGTCTTTCTATCGATCATATAAGCATAATATGGCTAATAATATGAGTTAGATTGATAATAATAAGAGTAACAACTATAGTAATTGTCCTTCTATCAATAATATAAGCATAATATGGCTAATAATATGAGTTAGATTGATAATAATAAGCGTAACAAGTATAGTAATTGTCCTTCTTTCGATAATATAAGCATAATAGGGCCAATAATATGAGTTAGATTGATAATAATAAGAGTAACAAGTATAGTAATTGTCTTTCTATCGATCATATAAGCATAATATGGCTAATAATATGAGTTAGATTGATAATAATAAGAGTAACAACTATAGTAATTGTCCTTCTATCAATAATATAAGCATAATATGGCTAATAATATGAGTTAGATTGATAATAATAAGCGTAACAAGTATAGTAATTGTCCTTCTTTCGATAATATAAGCATAATATGGCCAATAATATGAGTTAGATTGATAATAATAAGAGTAACAAGTATTGTAATTGTCGTTCTATCGATAATATAAGCATAATATGGCTAATAATATGAGTTAGATTGATAATAATAAGAGTAACAAGTATAGTAATTGTCGTTCTATCGATCATATAAGCATAATATGGGTAATAATATGAGTTAGATTGATAATAATAAGAGTAACAAGTATAGTAATTGTCCTTCTATCGATAATATAAGCATAATATGGCTAATAATATGAGTTAGATTGATAATAATAAGAGTAATAGGTATAGTAATTGTCGTTCTATCGATCATATAAGCATAATATGGCTAATAATATGAGTTAGATTGATAATAATAAGAGTAACAGGTATAGTAATTGTCGTTCTATCGATAATATAAGCATAATATGGCTAATAATATGAGTTAGATTGATAATAGTAAGAGTAATAAGTATAGTAATTGTCGTTCTATCGATCATATCTGCATAATATGGCCAATAATATGAGTTAGATTGATAATAATAAGAGTAATGAGTATAGTAATTGTCGTCCTATCGATCATATCCACATAATATGGCCAATAATATGAGTTAGATTGATAATAATAAGAGTAATAAGTATAGAAATTGTCGTTCTATCGATCATATAAGCATAATATGGCTAATAATATGAGTTAGATTGATAATAATAAGAGTAACAAGTATAGTAATTGTCGTTCCATCGATAATATAAGCATAATATGGCTAATAATATGAGTTAGATTGATAATAGTAAGAGTAATAAGTATAGTAATTGTCGTTCTATCGATAATATAAGCATAATATGGCTAATAATATGAGTTAGATTGATAATAATAAGAGTAATAGGTATAGTAATTGTCGTTCTATCGATCATATAAGCATAATATGGCTAATAATATGAGTTAGATTGATAATAATAAGAGTAACAGGTATAGTAATTGTCGTTCTATCGATAATATAAGCATAATATGGCTAATAATATGAGTTAGATTGATAACAGTAAGAGTAACAAGTATAGCAATTGTCGTTCTATCGATAATATAAGCATAATATGGCTAATAATATGAGTTAGATTGATAATAGTAAGAGTAATAAGTATAGTAACTGTCGTTCTATCGATCATATCTGCATAATATGGTTAATAATATGAGTTAGATTGATAATAATAAGAGTAATAAGTATAGTACTTGTCGTCCTATCGATCATATCCACATAATATGGCCAATAATATGAGTTAGATTGATAATAGTAAGAGTAATAAGTATAGTAATTGTCGTTCTATCGATCATATCTGCATAATATGGAAATAATATGAGATATATTGATAATAATAAGAGTAACAAGTATAGTAATTGTCCTTCTTTCGATAATATAAGCATAATATGGCCAATAATATGAGTTAGATTGATAATAATAAGAGTAATAAGTATAGTAATTGTCGTTCTATCTATCATATAAGCATAATATGGCTAATAATATGAGTTAGATTGATAATAGTAAGAGTAATAAGTATAGTAATTGTCGTTCTATCGATCATATCCACATAATATGGCCAATAATATGAGTTAGATTGATAATATTAAGAGTAACAAGTATAGTAATTGTCTTTCTATCGATCATATAAGCATAATATGGCTAATGATATGAGTTAGATTGATAATAATAAGAGTAACAACTATAGTAATTGTCCTTCTATCAATAATATAAGCATAATATGGCTAATAATATGAGATAGATTGATAATAATAAGAGTAATAAGTATAGTAATTGTCGTCCTATCGTTCATATCCACATAATATGGCCAATAATATGAGTTAGATTGATAATAATAAGCGTAACAAGTATAGTAATTGTCCTTCTTTCGATAATATAAGCATAATATGGCCAATAATATGAGTTAGATTGATAATAATAAGAGTAATAAGTATAGTAATTGTCGTTCTATCGATCATATAAGCATAATATGGCTAATAATATGAGTTAGATTGATAATAATAAGAGTAACAGGTATAGTAATTGTCGTTCTATCGATAATATAAGCATAATATGGCTAATAATATGAGTTAGATTGATAACAGTAAGAGTAACAAGTATAGCAATTGTCGTTCTATCGATAATATAAGCATAATATGGCTAATAATATGAGTTAGATTGATAATAGTAAGAGTAATAAGTATAGTAACTGTCGTTCTATCGATCATATCTGCATAATATGGTTAATAATATGAGTTAGATTGATAATAATAAGAGTAATAAGTATAGTACTTGTCGTCCTATCGATCATATCCACATAATATGGCCAATAATATGAGTTAGATTGATAATAGTAAGAGTAATAAGTATAGTAATTGTCGTTCTATCGATCATATCTGCATAATATGGAAATAATATGAGATAGATTGATAATAATAAGAGTAACAAGTATAGTAATTGTCGTTCTATCGATAATATAAGAATAAGATGGCTAATAATATGAGTTAGATTGATAATAGTAAGAGTAATAAGTATAGTAATTGTCGTTCTATCGATCATATCTGCATAATATGGAAATAATATGAGTTAGATTGATAATAATAAGAGTAACAAGTATAGCAATTGCCGTTCTATCGATAATATAAGCATAATATGGTTAATAATATGAGTTAGATTGATAATAATAAGAGTAATGAGTACAGTAATTGTCGTCCTATCGATCATATCCACATAATATGGCCAATAATATGAGTTAGATTGATAATAATAAGAGTAATAAGTATAGTAATTGTCGTTCTATCGATCATATAAGCATAATATGGCCAATAATATGAGTTAGATTGATAATAATAAGAGTAATAAGTATAGTAATTGTCTTTCTATCGATCATATAAGCATAATATGGCTAATAATATGAGTTAGATTGATAATAATAAGAGTAACAAATATAGTAATTGTCCTTCTATCGATAATATAAGCATAATATGGCTAATAATATGAGTTAGATTGATAATAATAAGCGTAACAAGTATAGTAATTGCCGTTCAATCGATCATATAAGCATAGTATGGCTAATAATATGAGTTCGATTGATAATAGCAAGAGTAATAGGCACAGTGATTGTCGTTCTACCGATCATATCTGCATAATATGTTTAATAATATGAGTTAGATTGATAATAATAAGAGTAATAAGTATAGTAATTGTCGTTCTATCGATCATATAAGCATAATATGGCTAATAATATGTGTTCGATTGATAATAGTAAGAGTAATAAGTATGGTAATTGTCGTTCTATCGATCATATCTGCATAATATGGCCAATAATATGAGTTAGATTGATAATAATAAGAGTAATGAGTATAGTAATTGTCGTCCTATCGATCATATCCACATAATATGGCCAATAATATGAGTTAGATTGAT
Source organism: Megachile rotundata (assembly GCF_050947335.1). NCBI lineage: Eukaryota > Metazoa > Arthropoda > Insecta > Hymenoptera > Megachilidae > Megachile > Megachile rotundata. Next base: position 219,772 of record NW_027473551.1, on the reverse strand, counting down.
AATAATAAGAGTAATAAGTATAGAAATTGTCGTTCTATCGATCATATAAGCATAATATGGCTAATAATATGAGTTAGATTGATAATAATAAGAGTAACAAGTATAGTAATTGTCGTTCCATCGATAATATAAGCATAATATGGCTAATAATATGAGTTAGATTGATAATAATAAGAGTAATAAGTATAGTAATTGTCGTTCTATCGATCATATAAGCATAATATGGCTAATAATATGAGTTAGATTGATAATAATAAGAGTAACAGGTATAGTAATTGTCGTTCTATCGATAATATAAGCATAATATGGCTAATAATATGAGTTAGATTGATAACAGTAAGAGTAACAAGTATAGCAATTGTCGTTCTATCGATAATATAAGCATAATATGGCTAATAATATGAGTTAGATTGATAATAGTAAGAGTAATAAGTATAGTAACTGTCGTTCTATCGATCATATCTGCATAATATGGTTAATAATATGAGTTAGATTGATAATAATAAGAGTAATAAGTATAGTACTTGTCGTCCTATCGATCATATCCACATAATATGGCCAATAATATGAGTTAGATTGATAATAGTAAGAGTAATAAGTATAGTAATTGTCGTTCTATCGATCATATCTGCATAATATGGAAATAATATGAGATAGATTGATAATAATAAGAGTAACAAGTATAGTAATTGTCGTTCTATCGATAATATAAGAATAAGATGGCTAATAATATGAGTTAGATTGATAATAGTAAGAGTAATAAGTATAGTAATTGTCGTTCTATCGATCATATCTGCATAATATGGAAATAATATGAGTTAGATTGATAATAATAAGAGTAACAAGTATAGCAATTGCCGTTCTATCGATAATATAAGCATAATATGGTTAATAATATGAGTTAGATTGATAATAATAAGAGTAATGAGTACAGTAATTGTTGTCCTATCGATCATATCCACATAATATGGCCAATAATATGAGTTAGATTGATAATAATAAGAGTAATAAGTATAGTAATTGTCGTTCTATCGATCATATAAGCATAATATGGCCAATAATATGAGTTAGATTGATAATAATAAGAGTAATAAGTATAGTAATTGTCTTTCTATCGATCATATAAGCATAATATGGCTAATAATATGAGTTAGATTGATAATAATAAGAGTAACAAATATAGTAATTGTCCTTCTATCGATAATATAAGCATAATATGGCTAATAATATGAGTTAGATTGATAATAATAAGCGTAACAAGTATAGTAATTGCCGTTCAATCGATCATATAAGCATAGTATGGCTAATAATATGAGTTCGATTGATAATAGCAAGAGTAATAGGCACAGTGATTGTCGTTCTACCGATCATATCTGCATAATATGTTTAATAATATGAGTTAGATTGATAATAATAAGAGTAATAAGTATAGTAATTGTCGTTCTATCGATCATATAAGCATAATATGGCTAATAATATGTGTTCGATTGATAATAGTAAGAGTAATAAGTATGGTAATTGTCGTTCTATCGATCATATCTGCATAATATGGCCAATAATATGAGTTAGATTGATAATAATAAGAGTAATGAGTATAGTAATTGTCGTCCTATCGATCATATCCACATAATATGGCCAATAATATGAGTTAGATTGATAATAATAAGAGTAATAAGTATAGAAATTGTCGTTCTATCGATCATATAAGCATAATATGGCTAATAATATGAGTTAGATTGATAATAATAAGAGTAACAAGTATAGTAATTGTCGTTCCATCGATAATATAAGCATAATATGGCTAATAATATGAGTTAGATTGATAATAGTAGGAGTAATAAGTATAGTAATTGTCGTTCTATCGATAATATAAGCATAATATGGCCAATAGTATGAGTTAGATTGATAATAATAAGAGTAATAAGTATAGTAATTGTCGTCCTATCGATCATATCCACGTAATATGGCCAATAATATGAGTTAGATTGATAATAATAAGAGTAACAAGTATAGTAATTGTCTTTCTATCGATCATATAAGCATAATATGGCTAATAATATGAGTTAGATTGATAATAATAAGAGTAACAACTATAGTAATTGTCCTTCTATCAATAATATAAGCATAATATGGCTAATAATATGAGATAGATTGATAATAATAAGAGTAATAAGTATAGTAATTGTCGTCCTATCGATCATATCCACATAATATGGCCAATAATATGAGTTAGATTGATAATAATAAGCGTAACAAGTATAGTAATTGTCCTTCTTTCGATAATATAAGCATAATATGGCCAATAATATGAGTTAGATTGATAATAGTAAGAGCAATAAGTATAGTAATTGTCGTTCTATCGATCATATCTGCATAATATGGTTAATAATATGAGTTAGTTTGATAATAATAAGAGTAATGAGTATAGTAATTGTCGTCCTATCGATCATATCCACATAATATGGCCAATAATATGAGTTAGATTGATAATAATAAGAGTAATAAGTATAGTAATTGTCGTTCTATCGATCATATAAGCATAATATGGCTAATAATATGAGTTAGATTGATAATAATAAGAGTAAGAAGTATAGTAATTGTCTTTCTATCGATCATATAAGCATAATATGGCTAATAATATGAGTTAGATTGATAATAGTAAGAGTGATAAGTATAGTAATTGTCGTTCTATCGATCATATCTGCATAATATGGCCAATAATATGAGTTAGATTGATAATAATAAGAGTAATGAGTATAGTAATTGTCGTCCTATCGATCATATCCACATAATATGGCCAATAATATGAGTTAGATTGATAATAATAAGAGTAATAAGTATAGAAATTGTCGTTCTATCGATCATATAAGCATAATATGGCTAATAATATGAGTTAGATTGATAATAATAAGAGTAACAAATATAGTAATTGTCCTTCTATCGATAATATAAGCATAATATGGCTAATAATATGAGTTAGATTGATAATAATAAGCGTAACAAGTATAGTAATTGCCGTTCAATCGATCATATAAGCATAGTATGGCTAATAATATGAGTTCGATTGATAATAGCAAGAGTAATAGGCACAGTGATTGTCGTTCTACCGATCATATCTGCATAATATGTTTAATAATATGAGTTAGATTGATAATAATAAGAGTAATAAGTATAGTAATTGTCGTTCTATCGATCATATAAGCATAATATGGCTAATAATATGTGTTCGATTGATAATAGTAAGAGTAATAAGTATGGTAATTGTCGTTCAATCGATCATATCCACTTAATATGGCCAATATTATGAGTGAGATTGATAATAATAAGAGTAATAAGTATAGTAATTGTCGTCCTATCGATCATATCCACATAATATGGCCAATAATATGAGTTAGATTGATAATAATAAGAGTAACAAGTATAGTAATTGTCTTTCTATCGATCATATAAGCATAATATGGCTAATAATATGAGTTAGATTGATAATAATAAGAGTAACAACTATAGTAATTGTCCTTCTATCAATAATATAAGCATAATATGGCTAATAATATGAGTTAGATTGATAATAATAAGCGTAACAAGTATAGTAATTGTCCTTCTTTCGATAATATAAGCATAATATGGCCAATAATATGAGTTAGATTGATAATAATAAGAGTAATAAGTATAGTAATTGTCGTTCTATCGATCATATAAGCATAATATGGCCAATAATATGAGTTAGATTGATAATAATAAGAGTAATAAGTATAGTAATTGTCTTTCTATCGATCATATAAGCATAATATGGCTAATAATATGAGTTAGATTGATAATAATAAGAGTAACAAATATAGTAATTGTCCTTCTATCGATAATATAAGCATAATATGGCTAATAATATGAGTTAGATTGATAATAATAAGCGTAACAAGTATAGTAATTGCCGTTCAATCGATCATATAAGCATAGTATGGCTAATAATATGTGTTCGATTGATAATAGTAAGAGTAATAAGTATGGTAATTGTCGTTCTATCGATCATATCTGCATAATATGGCCAATAATATGAGTTAGATTGATAATAATAAGAGTAATGAGTATAGTAATTGTCGTCCTATCGATCATATCCACATAATATGGCCAATAATATGAGTTAGATTGATAATAATAAGAGTAATAAGTATAGAAATTGTCGTTCTATCGATCATATAAGCATAATATGGCTAATAATATGAGTTAGATTGATAATAATAAGAGTAACAAGTATAGTAATTGTCGTTCCATCGATAATATAAGCATAATATGGCTAATAATATGAGTTAGATTGATAATAGTAGGAGTAATAAGTATAGTAATTGTCGTTCTATCGATAATATAAGCATAATATGGCCAATAGTATGAGTTAGATTGATAATAATAAGAGTAATAAGTATAGTAATTGTCGTCCTATCGATCATATCCACGTAATATGGCCAATAATATGAGTTAGATTGATAATAATAAGAGTAACAAGTATAGTAATTGTCTTTCTATCGATCATATAAGCATAATATGGCTAATAATATGAGTTAGATTGATAATAATAAGAGTAACAACTATAGTAATTGTCCTTCTATCAATAATATAAGCATAATATGGCTAATAATATGAGATAGATTGATAATAATAAGAGTAATAAGTATAGTAATTGTCGTCCTATCGATCATATCCACATAATATGGCCAATAATATGAGTTAGATTGATAATAATAAGCGTAACAAGTATAGTAATTGTCCTTCTTTCGATAATATAAGCATAATATGGCCAATAATATGAGTTAGATTGATAATAATAAGAGTAAGAAGTATAGTAATTGTCGTTCTATCGATCATATAAGCATAATATGGCTAATAATATGAGTCAGATTGATAATAATAAGAGTAAGAAGTATAGTAATTGTCTTTCTATCGATCATATAAGCATAATATGGCTAATAATATGAGTTAGATTGATAATAGTAAGAGTGATAAGTATAGTAATTGTCGTTCTATCGATCATATCTGCATAATATGGCCAATAATATGAGTTAGATTGATAATAATAAGAGTAATGAGTATAGTAATTGTCGTCCTATCGATCATATCCACATAATATGGCCAATAATATGAGTTAGATTGATAATAATAAGAGTAATAAGTATAGAAATTGTCGTTCTATCGATCATATAAGCATAATATGGCTAATAATATGAGTTAGATTGATAATAATAAGAGTAACAAATATAGTAATTGTCCTTCTATCGATAATATAAGCATAATATGGCTAATAATATGAGTTAGATTGATAATAATAAGCGTAACAAGTATAGTAATTGCCGTTCAATCGATCATATAAGCATAGTATGGCTAATAATATGAGTTCGATTGATAATAGCAAGAGTAATAGGCACAGTGATTGTCGTTCTACCGATCATATCTGCATAATATGTTTAATAATATGAGTTAGATTGATAATAATAAGAGTAATAAGTATAGTAATTGTCGTTCTATCGATCATATAAGCATAGTATGGCTAATAATATGTGTTCGATTGATAATAGTAAGAGTAATAAGTATGGTAATTGTCGTTCAATCGATCATATCCACTTAATATGGCCAATATTATGAGTGAGATTGATAATAATAAGAGTAATAAGTATAGTAATTGTCGTCCTATCGATCATATCCACATAATATGGCCAATAATATGAGTTAGATTGATAATAATAAGAGTAACAAGTATAGTAATTGTCTTTCTATCGATCATATAAGCATAATATGGCTAATAATATGAGTTAGATTGATAATAATAAGAGTAACAACTATAGTAATTGTCCTTCTATCAATAATATAAGCATAATATGGCTAATAATATGAGTTAGATTGATAATAATAAGCGTAACAAGTATAGTAATTGTCCTTCTTTCGATAATATAAGCATAATATGGCCAATAATATGAGTTAGATTGATAATAATAAGAGTAATAAGTATAGTAATTGTCGTTCTATCGATAATATAAGCATAATATGGCTAATAATATGAGTTAGATTGATAATAGTAAGAGTAATAAGTATAGTAACTGTCGTTCTATCGATCATATCTGCATAATATGGTTAATAATATGAGTTAGATTGATAATAATAAGAGTAATAAGTATAGTAATTGTCGTTCTATCGATCATATAAGCATAATATGGCTAATAATATGAGTTAGATTGATAATAATAAGAGTAACAAGTATAGTAATTGTCTTTCTATCGATCATATAAGCATAATATGGCTAATAATATGAGTTAGATTGATAATAATAAGAGTAACAACTATAGTAATTGTCCTTCTATCAATAATATAAGCATAATATGGCTAATAATATGAGTTAGATTGATAATAATAAGCGTAACAAGTATAGTAATTGTCCTTCTTTCGATAATATAAGCATAATATGGCCAATAATATGAGTTAGATTGATAATAATAAGAGTAATAAGTATAGTAATTGTCGTTCTATCGATAATATAAGCATAATATGGCTAATAATATGAGTTAGATTGATAATAGTAAGAGTAATAAGTATAGTAACTGTCGTTCTATCGATCATATCTGCATAATATGGTTAATAATATGAGTTAGATTGATAATAATAAGAGTAATAAGTATAGTAATTGTCGTTCTATCGATCATATAAGCATAATATGGCTAATAATATGAGTTAGATTGATAATAATAAGAGTAACAAGTATAGTAATTGTCGTTCTATCGATAATATAAGCATAATATGGCTAATAATATGAGTTAGATTGATAATAGTAAGAGTAATAAGTATAGTAATTGTTGATCTATCGATCATATCTGCATAATATGGTTAATAATATGAGTTAGTTTGATAATAATAAGAGTAATAAGTATAGTAATTGTCGTCCTATCGATCATATCCACATAATATGGCCAATAATATGAGTTAGATTGATAATAATAAGAGTAACAAGTATAGTAATTGTCTTTCTATCGATCATATAAGCATAATATGGCTAATAATATGAGTTAGATTGATAATAATAAGAGTAACAACTATAGTAATTGTCCTTCTATCAATAATATAAGCATAATATGGCTAATAATATGAGTTAGATTGATAATAATAAGCGTAACAAGTATAGTAATTGTCCTTCTTTCGATAATATAAGCATAATATGGCCAATAATATCAGTTAGATTGATAATAATAAGAGTAACAAGTATTGTAATTGTCGTTCTATCGATAATATAAGCATAATATGGCTAATAATATGAGTTAGATTGATAATAATAAGAGTAATAAGTATAGTAATTGTCGTTCTATCGATCATATAAGCATAATATGGGTAATAATATGAGTTAGATTGATAATAATAAGAGTAACAAGTATAGTAATTGTCGTTCTATCGATAATATAAGCATAATATGGCTAATAATATGAGTTAGATTGATAATAGTAAGAGTAATAAGTATAGTAATTGTCGTTCTATCGATAATATAAGCATAATATGGCCAATAGTATGAGTTAGATTGATAATAATAAGAGTAATAAGTATAGTAATTGTCGTCCTATCGATCATATCCACATAATATGGCCAATAATATGAGTTAGATTGATAATAATAAGAGTAACAAGTATAGTAATTGTCTTTCTATCGATCGTATAAGCATAATATGGCTAATAATATGAGTTAGATTGATAATAATAAGAGTAACAACTATAGTAATTGTCCTTCTATCAATAATATAAGCATAATATGGCTAATAATATGAGATAGATTGATAATAATAAGAGTAATAGGTATAGTAATTGTCGTTCTATCGATCATATAAGCATAATATGGCTAATAATATGAGTTAGATTGATAATAATAAGAGTAACAGGTATAGTAATTGTCGTTCTATCGATAATATAAGCATAATATGGCTAATAATATGAGTTAGATTGATAATAGTAAGAGTAATAAGTATAGTAATTGTCGTTCTATCGATCATATCTGCATAATATGGCCAATAATATGAGTTAGATTGATAATAATAAGAGTAATGAGTATAGTAATTGTCGTCCTATCGATCATATCCACATAATATGGCCAATAATATGAGTTAGATTGATAATAATAAGAGTAATAAGTATAGAAATTGTCGTTCTATCGATCATATAAGCATAATATGGCTAATAATATGAGTTAGATTGATAATAATAAGAGTAACAAGTATAGTAATTGTCGTTCCATCGATAATATAAGCATAATATTGCTAATAATATGAGTTAGATTGATAATAGTAAGAGTAATAAGTATAGTAATTGTCGTTCTATCGATAATATAAGCATAATATGGCCAATAGTATGAGTTAGATTGATAATAATAAGAGTAATAAGTATAGTAATTCTCGTCCTATCGATCATATCCACGTAATATGGCCAATAATATGAGTTAGATTGATAATAATAAGAGTAACAAGTATAGTAATTGTCTTTCTATCGATCATATAAGCATAATATGGCTAATAATATGAGTTAGATTGATAATAATAAGAGTAACAACTATAGTAATTGTCCTTCTATCAATAATATAAGCATAATATGGCTAATAATATGAGATAGATTGATAATAATAAGAGTAATAAGTATAGTAATTGTCGTCCTATCGATCATATCCACATAATATGGCCAATAATATGAGTTAGATTGATAATAATAAGCGTAACAAGTATAGTAATTGTCCTTCTTTCGATAATATAAGCATAATATGGCCAATAATATGAGTTAGATTGATAATAGTAAGAGCAATAAGTATAGTAATTGTCGTTCTATCGATCATATCTGCATAATATGGTTAATAATATGAGTTAGTTTGATAATAATAAGAGTAATGAGTATAGTAATTGTCGTCCTATCGATCATATCCACATAATATGGCCAATAATATGAGTTAGATTGATAATAATAAGAGTAATAAGTATAGTAATTGTCGTTCTATCGATCATATAAGCATAATATGGCTAATAATATGAGTTAGATTGATAATAATAAGAGTAAGAAGTATAGTAATTGTCTTTCTATCGATCATATAAGCATAATATGGCTAATAATATGAGTTAGATTGATAATAGTAAGAGTAATAAGTATAGTAATTGTCGTTCTATCGATCATATCTGCATAATATGGCCAATAATATGAGTTAGATTGATAATAATAAGAGTAATGAGTATAGTAATTGTCGTCCTATCGATCATATCCACATAATATGGCCAATAATATGAGTTAGATTGATAATAATAAGAGTAATAAGTATAGAAATTGTCGTTCTATCGATCATATAAGCATAATATGGCTAATAATATGAGTTAGATTGATAATAGTAAGAGTAATAAGTATAGTAATTGTCGTTCTATCGATCATATCTGCATAATATGGTTAATAATATGAGTTAGCTTGATAATAATAAGAGTAATGAGTATAGTAATTGTCGTCCTATCGATCATATCCACATAATAAGGCCAATAATATGAGCTAGATTGATAATAATAAGAGTAATAAGTATAGTAATTGTCGTTCTATCGATCATATAAGCATAATGTGGCTAATAATATGAGTTAGATTAATAATAGTAAGGGTAATACGTGTAGTAATTGTCGTCCTATCGATCATATCCACATAATATGGCCAATAATATGAGTTAGATTGATAATAATAAGAGTAATAAGTATAGTAATTGTCGTCCTATCGATCATATCCACATAATATGGCCAATAATATGAGTTAGATTGATAATAATAAGAGTAACAAGTATAGTAATTGTCGTTCTATCGATAATATAAGCATAATATGGCTAATAATATGAGTTAGATTGATAATAATAAGAGTAATAAGTATAGTAATTGTCGTTCAATCGATCATATCTGCATAATATGGTTAATAATATGAGTTAGCTTGATAATAATAAGAGTAATGAGTATAGTAATTGTCGTCCTATCGATCATATCCACATAATAAGGCCAATAATATGAGCTAGATTGATAATAATAAGAGTAATAAGTATAGTAATTGTCGTTCTATCGACCATATAAGCATAATATGGCTAATAATATGTGTTAGATTGATAATAGTAAGAGTAATAAGTATAGTAATTGTCGTTCAATCGATCATATAAGCATAATGTGGCTAATAATATGAGTTAGATTAATAATAGTAAGAGTAATACGTGTAGTAATTGTCGTCCTATCGATCATATCCACATAATATGGCCAATAATATGAGTTAGATTGATAATAATAAGAGTAATAAGTATAGTAATTGTCGTCCTATCCATCATATCCACATAATACGGCCAATAATATGAGTTAGATTGATAATAATAAGAGTAATAAGTATAGTAATTGTCGTTCAATCGATCATATAAGCATAATGTGGCTAATAATATGAGTTAGATTGATAATAATAAGAGTAACAAGTATAGTAATTGCCTTTCTATCGACCATATAAGCATAATATGGCTAATAATATGAGTTAGATTGATAATAATAAGAGTAACAAGTATAGTAATTGTCTTTCTATCGATCATATAAGCATAATATGGCTAATAATATGGGTTAGATTGATAATAATAAGCGTAGCAAGTATAGTAATTGTCGTTCAATCGATCATATCTGCATAATATGTTTAATAATATGAGTTAGATTGATAATAATAAGAGTAATGAGTATAGTAATTGTCGTCCTATCGATCATATCCACATAATATGGCCAATAATATGAGTTAGATTGATAATAATAAGAGTAACAAGTATAGTAATTGTCGTTCTTTCGATAATATAAGCATAATATGGCTAATAATATGAGTTAGATTGATAATAATAAGAGTAATAAGTATAGTAATTGTCGTTCAATCGATCATATCTGCATAATACGGTTAATAATATGAGTTAGCTTGATAATAATAAGAGTAATGAGTATAGTAATTGTCGTCCTATCGATCATATCCACATAATAAGGCCAATAATATGAGCTAGATTGATAATAATAAGAGTAATAAGTATAGTAATTGTCGTTCTATCGATCATATAAGCATAATATGGAAATAATATGAGTTAGCTTGATAATAATAAGAGTAATAAGTATAGTAATTGTCGTCCTATCGATCATATCCACATAATATGGCCAATAATATGAGTTAGATTGATAATAATAAGAGTAATAAGTATAGTAATTGTCGTCCTATCGATCATATCCACATAATATGGCCAATACTATGAGTTAGATTGATAATAATAAGAGTAACAAGTATAGTAATTGTCGTTCTATCGACCATATAAGCATAATATGGCTAATAATATGTGTTAGATTTATAATAATAAGAGTAACAAGTATAGTAATTGTCGTTCTATCGACCATATAAGCATAATATGGCTAATAATATGTGTTAGATTGATAATAGTAAGAGTAATAAGTATAGTAATTGTCGTTCAATCGATCATATAAGCATAATGTGGCTAATAATATGAGTTAGATTAATAATAGTAAGAGTAATACGTGTAGTAATTGTCGTCCTATCGATCATATCCACATAATATGGCCAATAATATGAGTTAGATTGATAATAATAAGAGTAATAAGTATAGTAATTGTCGTCCTATCCATCATATCCACATAATATGGCCAATAATATGAGTTAGATTGATAATAATAACAGTAACAAGTATAGTATTTGTCTTTCTATCGATCATATAAGCATAATATGGCTAATAATATGGGTTAGATTGATAATAATAAGCGTAGCAAGTATAGTAATTGTCGTTCAATCGATCATATCTGCATAATATGTTTAATAATATGAGTTAGATTGATAATAATAAGAGTAATGAGTATAGTAATTGTCGTCCTATCGATCATATCCACATAATATGGCCAATAATATGAGTTAGATTGATAATAATAAGAGTAACAAGTGTAGTAATTGTCGTTCTTTCGATAATATAAGCATAATATGGCTAATAATATGTGTTGGATTGATAATAATTGGAGTAACAACTATAGTAATTGTCCTTCTATCGATAATATAAGCATAATATGGCTAATAATATGAGTTAGATTGATAATAATAAGCGTAACAGGTATAGTAATTGTCGTTCAATCGATCATATAAGAATAGTATGGCTAATAATATGAGTTCGATTGATAATCGCAAGAGAAGTAGGCATAGTGATTGTCGTTCTACCGATCATATCTGCATAATATGGTTAATAATATGAGTTAGATTGATAATAATAAGAGTAATAAGTATAGTAATTGTCGTTCTATCGATCATATAAGCATAATATGGCTAATAATATGTGTTAGATTGATGATAATAAGAGTAATAAGTATAGTAATTGTCGTTCTATCGATCATATAAGCATAATATGGCTAATAATATATGTTAGATTGATAATAGTAAGAGTAATAAGTATAGTAATTATCGTCCTATCGATCATATCCATATAATATGGCCAATAATATGAGTCAGATTGATAATAATAAGAGTAATAAGTATTGTAATTGTCGTTCTATCGATCATATCTGCATAATATGGAAATAATATGAGTTAGGTTGATAATAATAAGAGTAATAAGTATAGTAATTGTCGTTCTATCGATCATATAAGCATAATATGGCTAATAATATATGTTAGATTGATAATAGTAAGAGTAATAAGTATAGTAATTATCGTCCTATCGATCATATCCATATAATATGGCCAATAATATGAGTCAGATTGATAATAATAAGAGTAATAAGTATTGTAATTGTCGTTCTATCCCATCATATCCACATAATATGGCCAATAATATGAGTTAGATTGATAATAATAACAGTAACAAGTATAGTATTTGTCTTTCTATCGATCATATAAGCATAATATGGCTAATAATATGGGTTAGATTGATAATAATAAGCGTAGCAAGTATAGTAATTGTCGTTCAATCGATCATATCTGCATAATATGTTTAATAATATGAGTTAGATTGATAATAATAAGAGTAATGAGTATAGTAATTGTCGTCCTATCGATCATATCCACATAATATGGCCAATAATATGAGTTAGATTGATAATAATAAGAGTAACAAGTGTAGTAATTGTCGTTCTTTCGATAATATAAGCATAATATGGCTAATAATATGTGTTGGATTGATAATAATTGGAGTAACAACTATAGTAATTGTCCTTCTATCGATAATATAAGCATAATATGGCTAATAATATGAGTTAGATTGATAATAATAAGCGTAACAGGTATAGTAATTGTCGTTCAATCGATCATATAAGAATAGTATGGCTAATAATATGAGTTCGATTGATAATCGCAAGAGAAGTAGGCATAGTGATTGTCGTTCTACCGATCATATCTGCATAATATGGTTAATAATATGAGTTAGATTGATAATAATAAGAGTAATAAGTATAGTAATTGTCGTTCTATCGATCATATAAGCATAATATGGCTAATAATATGTGTTAGATTGATGATAATAAGAGTAATAAGTATAGTAATTGTCGTTCTATCGATCATATAAGCATAATATGGCTAATAATATATGTTAGATTGATAATAGTAAGAGTAATAAGTATAGTAATTATCGTCCTATCGATCATATCCATATAATATGGCCAATAATATGAGTCAGATTGATAATAATAAGAGTAATAAGTATTGTAATTGTCGTTCTATCGATCATATCTGCATAATATGGAAATAATATGAGTTAGGTTGATAATAATAAGAGTAATAAGTATAGTAATTGTCGTCCTATCGATCATATCCACATAATATGGCCAATAATATGAGTTAGATTGATAATAATAAGAGCAATAAGTATAGTAATTGTCGTTCTATCGATCATATAAGCATAATATGGCTAATAATATGAGTTAGATTGATAATAATAAGAGTAATAAGTATAGTAATTGTCGTTCTATCGATCATATGAGCATAATATGGCTAATAATATGAGTTAGATTGATAATAATAAGAGTAACAAGTATAGTAATTGCCTTTCCATCGATCATATAAGCATAATATGGCTAATAATATGAGTTAGATTGATAATAATAAGAGTAATAAGTATAGTAGTTGTCGTTCTATCGATAATATAAGCATAATATGGCTAATAATATGAATTAGATTGATAATAATAAGAGTAATAAGTATAGTAATTGTCGTTCAATCGATCATATAAGCATAATGTGGCTAATAATATGAGTTAGATTAATAATAGTAAGAGTAATACGTGTAGTAATTGTCGTCCTATCGATCATATCCACATAATATGGCCAATAATATGAGTTAGATTGATAATAATAAGAGTAATAAGTATAGTAACTGTCGTCCTATCGATCATATCCACATAATATGGCCAATAATATGAGTTAGATTGATAATAATAAGAGTAACAAGTATAGTAATTGTCGTTCTATCGACCATATAAGCATAATATGGCTAATAATATGTGTTAGATTTATAATAATAAGAGTAGTAAGTATAGTGATTGTCGTCCTATCGATCATATAAGCATAATATGGCTAATAATATGAGTTAGATTGATAATAATAAGAGTAACAAGTATAGTAATTGTCGTTCTATCGATAATATAAGCATAATATGGCTAATAATATGAGTTAGATTGATAATAGTAAGAGTAATAAGTATAGTAATTGTCGTTCTATCGATCATATCTGCATAATATGGTTAATAATATGAGTTAGCTTGATAATAATAAGAGTAATGAGTATAGTAATTGTCGTCCTATCGATCATATCCACATAATAAGGCCAATAATATGAGCTAGATTGATAATAATAAGAGTAACAAGTATAGTAATTGTCGTTCTTTCGATAATATAAGCATAATATGGCTAATAATATGTGTTGGATTGATAATAATCGGAGTAACAACTATAGTAATTGTCCTTCTATCGATAATATAAGCATAATATGGCTAATAATATGAGTTAGATTGATAATAATAAGCGTAACAGGTATAGTAATTGTCGTTCAATCGATCATATAAGAATAGTATGGCTAATAATATGAGTTCGATTGATAATCGCAAGAGTAGTAGGCATAGTGATTGTCGTTCTACCGATCATATCTGCATAATATGGTTAATAATATGAGTTAGATTGATAATAATAAGAGTAATAAGTATAGTAATTGTCGTTCTATCGATCATATAAGCATAATATGGCTAATAATATGTGTTAGATTGATAATAGTAGGAGTAATAAGAATAGTAATTGTCGTTCAATCGATCATATTAGCATAATGTGGCTAATAATATGAGTTAGATTAATAATAGTAAGAGTAATACGTATAGTAATTGTCGTCCTATCGATCATATCCACATAATATGGCCAATAATATGAGTTAGATTGATGATAATAAGAGTAATAAGTATAGTAATTGTCGTTCTATCGATCATATAAGCATAATATGGCTAATAATATATGTTAGATTGATAATAGTAAGAGTAATAAGTATAGTAATTATCGTCCTATCGATCATATCCACATAATATGGCCAATAATATGAGTCAGATTGATAATAATAAGAGTAATAAGTATTGTAATTGTCGTTCTATCGATCATATCTGCATAATATGGAAATAATATGAGTTAGATTGATAATAATAAGAGTAATAAGTATAGTAATTGTCTTCCTACCGATCATATCCACATAATATGGCCAATAATATGAGTTAGATTGATAATAATAAGAGCAATAAGTATAGTAATTGTCGTTCTATCTATCATATAAGCATAATATGGCTAATAATATGAGTTAGATTGATAATAATAAGAGTAATAAGTATAGTAATTGTCGTTCTATCGATCATATGAGCATAATATGGCTAATAATATGAGTTAGATTGATAATAATAAGAGTAACAAGTATAGTAATTGCCTTTCCATCGATCATATAAGCATAATATGGCTAATAATATGAGTTAGATTGATAATAATAAGAGTAATAAGTATAGTAGTTGTCGTTCTATCGATAATATAAGCATAATATGGCTAATAATATGAATTAGATTGATAATAATAAGAGTAATAAGTATAGTAATTGTCGTTCATTCGATCATATAAGCATAATGTGGCTAATAATATGAGTTAGATTAATAATAGTAAGAGTAATACGTGTAGTAATTGTCGTCCTATCGATCATATCCACATAATATGGCCAATAATATGAGTTAGATTGATAATAATAAGAGTAATAAGTATAGTAACTGTCGTCCTATCGATCATATCCACATAATATGGCCAATAATATGAGTTAGATTGATAATAATAAGAGTAACAAGTATAGTAATTGTCGTTCTATCGACCATATAAGCATAATATGGCTAATAATATGTGTTAGATTTATAATAATAAGAGTAGTAAGTATAGTGATTGTCGTCCTATCGATCATATAAGCATAATATGGCTAATAATATGAGTTAGATTGATAATAATAAGAGTAACAAGTATAGTAATTGTCGTTCTATCGATAATATAAGCATAATATGGCTAATAATATGAGTTAGATTGATAATAGTAAGAGTAATAAGTATAGTAATTGTCGTTCTATCGATCATATCTGCATAATATGGTTAATAATATGAGTTAGCTTGATAATAATAAGAGTAATGAGTATAGTAATTGTCGTCCTATCGATCATATCCACATAATAAGGCCAATAATATGAGCTAGATTGATAATAATAAGAGTAACAAGTATAGTAATTGTCGTTCTTTCGATAATATAAGCATAATATGGCTAATAATATGTGTTGGATTGATAATAATTGGAGTAACAACTATAGTAATTGTCCTTCTATCGATAATATAAGCATAATATGGCTAATAATATGAGTTAGATTGATAATAATAAGCGTAACAGGTATAGTAATTGTCGTTCAATCGATCATATAAGAATAGTATGGCTAATAATATGAGTTCGATTGATAATCGCAAGAGTAGTAGGCATAGTGATTGTCGTTCTACCGATCATATCTGCATAATATGGTTAATAATATGAGTTAGATTGATAATAATAAGAGTAATAAGTATAGTAATTGTCGTTCTATCGATCATATAAGCATAATATGGCTAATAATATGTGTTAGATTGATAATAGTAGGAGTAATAAGAATAGTAATTGTCGTTCAATCGATCATATTAGCATAATGTGGCTAATAATATGAGTTAGATTAATAATAGTAAGAGTAATACGTATAGTAATTGTCGTCCTATCGATCATATCCACATAATATGGCCAATAATATGAGTTAGATTGATGATAATAAGAGTAACAACTATAGTAATTGTCCTTCTATCGATAATATAAGCATAATATGGCTAATAATATGAGTTAGATTGATAATAATAAGCGTAACAGGTATAGTAATTGTCGTTCAATCGATCATATAAGAATAGTATGGCTAATAATATGAGTTCGATTGATAATCGCAAGAGTAGTAGGCATAGTGATTGTCGTTCTACCGATCATATCTGCATAATATGGTTAATAATATGAGTTAGATTGATAATAATAAGAGTAATAAGTATAGTAATTGTCGTTCTATCGATCATATTAGCATAATGTGGCTAATAATATGAGTTAGATTAATAATAGTAAGAGTAATACGTATAGTAATTGTCGTCCTATCGATCATATCCACATAATATGGCCAATAATATGAGTTAGATTGATGATAATAAGAGTAATAAGTATAGTAATTGTCGTTCTATCGATCATATAAGCATAATATGGCTAATAATATATGTTAGATTGATAATAGTAAGAGTTATAAGTATAGTAATTATCGTCCTATCGATCATATCCACATAATATGGCCAATAATATGAGTCAGATTGATAATAATAAGAGCAATAAGTATAGTAATTGTCGTTCTATCGATCATATAAGCATAATATGGCTAATAATATGAGTTAGATTAATAATAGTAAGAGTAATACGTATAGTAATTGTCGTCCTATCGATCATATCCACATAATATGGCCAATAATATGAGTTAGATTGATGATAATAAGAGTAATAAGTATAGTAATTGTCGTTCTATCGATCATATAAGCATAATATGGCTAATAATATATGTTAGATTGATAATAGTAAGAGTAATAAGTATAGTAATTATCGTCCTATCGATCATATCCACATAATATGGCCAATAATATGAGTCAGATTGATAATAATAAGAGTAATAAGTATTGTAATTGTCGTTCTATCGATCATATCTGCATAATATGGAAATAATATGAGTTAGATTGATAATAATAAGAGTAATAAGTATAGTAATTGTCGTCCTACCGATCATATCCACATAATATGGCCAATAATATGAGTTAGATTGATAATAATAAGAGCAATAAGTATAGTAATTGTCGTTCTATCTATCATATAAGCATAATATGGCTAATAATATGAGTTAGATTGATAATAATAAGAGTAATAAGTATAGTAATTGTCGTTCTATCGATCATATGAGCATAATATGGCTAATAATATGAGTTAGATTGATAATAATAAGAGTAACAAGTATAGTAATTGTCGTTCTATCGACCATATAAGCATAATATGGCCAATAATATGAGTTAGATTGATAATAATAAGAGCAATAAGTATAGTAATTGTCGTTCTATCTATCATATAAGCATAATATGGCTAATAATATGAGTTAGATTGATAATAATAAGAGTAATAAGTATAGTAATTGTCGTTCTATCGATCATATGAGCATAATATGGCTAATAATATGAGTTAGATTGATAACAATAAGAGTAATAAGTATTGTAATTGTCGTTCTATCGATCATATCTGCATAATATGGAAATAATATGAGTTAGATTGATAATAATAAGAGTAATAAGTATAGTAATTGTCGTCCTATCGATCATATCCACATAATATGGCCAATAATATGAGTTAGATTGATAATAATAAGAGCAATAAGTATAGTAATTGTCGTTCTATCGATCATATAAGCATAATATGGCTAATAATATGAGTTAGATTGATAATAATAAGAGTAATAAGTATAGTAATTGTCGTTCTATCGATCATATGAGCATAATATGGCTAATAATATGAGTTAGATTGATAATAATAAGAGTAACAAGTATAGTAATTGCCTTTCCATCGATCATATAAGCATAATATGGCTAATAATATGAGTTAGATTGATAATAATAAGAGTAATAAGTATAGTAGTTGTCGTTCTATCGATAATATAAGCATAATATGGCTAATAATATGAATTAGATTGATAATAATAAGAGTAATAAGTATAGTAATTGTCGTTCATTCGATCATATAAGCATAATGTGGCTAATAATATGAGTTAGATTAATAATAGTAAGAGTAATACGTGTAGTAATTGTCGTCCTATCGATCATATCCACATAATATGGCCAATAATATGAGTTAGATTGATAATAATAAGAGTAATAAGTATAGTAACTGTCGTCCTATCGATCATATCCACATAATATGGCCAATAATATGAGTTAGATTGATAATAATAAGAGTAACAAGTATAGTAATTGTCGTTCTATCGACCATATAAGCATAATATGGCTAATAATATGTGTTAGATTTATAATAATAAGAGTAGTAAGTATAGTGATTGTCGTCCTATCGATCATATAAGCATAATATGGCTAATAATATGAGTTAGATTGATAATAATAAGAGTAACAAGTATAGTAATTGTCGTTCTATCGATAATATAAGCATAATATGGCTAATAATATGAGTTAGATTGATAATAGTAAGAGTAATAAGTATAGTAATTGTCGTTCTATCGATCATATCTGCATAATATGGTTAATAATATGAGTTAGCTTGATAATAATAAGAGTAATGAGTATAGTAATTGTCGTCCTATCGATCATATCCACATAATAAGGCCAATAATATGAGATAGATTGATAATAATAAGAGTAACAAGTATAGTAATTGTCGTTCTTTCGATAATATAAGCATAATATGGCTAGTAATATGTGTTGGATTGATAATAATTGGAGTAACAACTATAGTAATTGTCCTTCTATCGATAATATAAGCATAATATGGCTAATAATATGAGTTAGATTGATAATAATAAGCGTAACAGGTATAGTAATTGTCGTTCAATCGATCATATAAGAATAGTATGGCTAATAATATGAGTTCGATTGATAATCGCAAGAGTAGTAGGCATAGTGATTGTCGTTCTACCGATCATATCTGCATAATATGGTTAATAATATGAGTTAGATTGATAATAATAAGAGTAATAAGTATAGTAATTGTCGTTCTATCGATCATATAAGCATAATATGGCTAATAATATGTGTTAGATTGATAATAGTAGGAGTAATAAGAATAGTAATTGTCGTTCAATCGATCATATTAGCATAATGTGGCTAATAATATGAGTTAGATTAATAATAGTAAGAGTAATACGTATAGTAATTGTCGTCCTATCGATCATATCCACATAATATGGCCAATAATATGAGTTAGATTGATGATAATAAGAGTAACAACTATAGTAATTGTCCTTCTATCGATAATATAAGCATAATATGGCTAATAATATGAGTTAGATTGATAATAATAAGCGTAACAGGTATAGTAATTGTCGTTCAATCGATCATATAAGAATAGTATGGCTAATAATATGAGTTCGATTGATAATCGCAAGAGTAGTAGGCATAGTGATTGTCGTTCTACCGATCATATCTGCATAATATGGTTAATAATATGAGTTAGATTGATAATAATAAGAGTAATAAGTATAGTAATTGTCGTTCTATCGATCATATTAGCATAATGTGGCTAATAATATGAGTTAGATTAATAATAGTAAGAGTAATACGTATAGTAATTGTCGTCCTATCGATCATATCCACATAATATGGCCAATAATATGAGTTAGATTGATGATAATAAGAGTAATAAGTATAGTAATTGTCGTTCTATCGATCATATAAGCATAATATGGCTAATAATATATGTTAGATTGATAATAGTAAGAGTTATAAGTATAGTAATTATCGTCCTATCGATCATATCCACATAATATGGCCAATAATATGAGTCAGATTGATAATAATAAGAGCAATAAGTATAGTAATTGTCGTTCTATCGATCATATAAGCATAATATGGCTAATAATATGAGTTAGATTGATAATAATAAGAGTAATAAGTATAGTAATTGTCGTTCTATCGATCATATGAGCATAATATGTCTAATAATATGAATTAGATTGATAATAATAAGAGTAATAAGTATAGTAATTGTCGTTCAATCGATCATATAAGCATAATGTGGCTAATAATATGAGTTAGATTAATAATAGTAAGAGTAATACGTGTAGTAATTGTCATCCTATCGATCATATCCACATAATATGGCCAATAATATGAGTTAGATTGATAATAATAAGAGTAATAAGTATAGTAACTGTCGTCCTATCGATCATATCCACATAATATGGCCAATAATATGAGTTAGATTGATAATAATAAGAGTAACAAGTATAGTAATTGTCGTTCTATCGATAATATAAGCATAATATGGCTAATAATATGAGTTAGATTGATAATAATCAGAGTAATAAGTATAGTAATTGTCGTTCAATCGATCATATCTGCATAATATGGTTAATAATATGAGTTAGCTTGATAATAATAAGAGTAATGAGTATAGTAATTGTCGTCCTGTCGATCATATCCACATAATAAGGCCAATAATATGAGCTAGATTGATAATAATAAGAGTAATAAGTATAGTAATTGTCGTTCTATCGATCATATAAGCATAATATGGAAATAATATGAGTTAGCTTGATAATAATAAGAGTAATAAGTATAGTAATTGTCGTCCTATCGATCATATCCACATAATATGGCCAATAATATGAGTTAGATTGATAATAATAAGATTAATAAGTATAGTAATTGTCGTCCTGTCGATCATATCCACATAATATGGCCAATAATATGAGTTAGATTGATAATAATAAGAGTAACAAGTATAGTAATTGTCGTTCTATCGACCATATAAGCATAATATGGCTAATAATATGTGTTAGATTTATAATAATAAGAGTAACAAGTATAGTAATTGTCGTTCTATCGACCATATAAGCATAATATGGCTAATAATATGTGTTAGATTGATAATAGTAAGAGTAATAAGTATAGTAATTGTCGTTCAATCGATCATATAAGCATAATGTGGCTAATAATATGAGTTAGATTAATAATAGTAAGAGTAATACGTGTAGTAATTGTCGTCCTATCGATCATATCCACATAATATGGCCAATAATATGAGTTAGATTGATAATAATAAGAGTAATAAGTATAGTAATTGTCGTCCTATCCATCACATCCACATAATATGGCCAATAATATGAGTTAGATTGATAATAATAAGAGTAATAAGTATAGTAATTGTCGTCCTATCGATCATATCCACATAATATGGCCAATAATATGAGTTGGATTGATAATAATAAGAGTAACAAGTATAGTAATTGTCGTTCTATCGATCATATAAGCATAATATGGCTAGTAATATGAGTTAGATTGATAATAATAACAGTAATAGGTATAGTAATTGTCCTTCTATCGATAATATAAGCATAATAGGGCTAATAATATGAGTTAGATTGATAATAATAAGCGTAACAAGTATAGTAATTGTCGTTCAATCGATCCTATAAGCATAGTATGGCTAATAATATGAGTTCGATTGATAATCGCAAGAGTTGTAGGCATAGTGATTGTCGTTCTACCGATCATATCTGCATAATATGGCCAATAATATGAGTTAGATTGATAATAATAAGAGTAATGAGTATAGTAATTGTCGTTCTATCGACCATATAAGCATAATATGGCTAATAATATGAGTTAGATTGATAATAATAAGAGTAACAAGTATAGTAATTGCCTTTCCATCGATCATATAAGCATAATATGGCTAATAATATGTGTTAGATTTATAATAATAAGAGTAACAAGTATAGTAATTGTCGTTCTATCGACCATATAAGCATAATATGGCTAATAATATGTGTTAGATTGATAATAGTAAGAGTAATAAGTATAGTAATTGTCGTTCTATCGATCATATAAGCATAATATGGCTAATAATATATGTTAGATTGATAATAGTAAGAGTTATAAGTATAGTAATTATCGTCCTATCGATCATATCCACATAATATGGCCAATAATATGAGTCAGATTGATAATAATAAGAGCAATAAGTATAGTAATTGTCGTTCTATCGATCATATAAGCATAATATGGCTAATAATATGAGTTAGATTAATAATAGTAAGAGTAATACGTATAGTAATTGTCGTCCTATCGATCATATCCACATAATATGGCCAATAATATGAGTTAGATTGATGATAATAAGAGTAATAAGTATAGTAATTGTCGTTCTATCGATCATATAAGCATAATATGGCTAATAATATATGTTAGATTGATAATAGTAAGAGTAATAAGTATAGTAATTATCGTCCTATCGATCATATCCACATAATATGGCCAATAATATGAGTCAGATTGATAATAATAAGAGTAATAAGTATTGTAATTGTCGTTCTATCGATCATATCTGCATAATATGGAAATAATATGAGTTAGATTGATAATAATAAGAGTAATAAGTATAGTAATTGTCGTCCTACCGATCATATCCACATAATATGGCCAATAATATGAGTTAGATTGATAATAATAAGAGCAATAAGTATAGTAATTGTCGTTCTATCTATCATATAAGCATAATATGGCTAATAATATGAGTTAGATTGATAATAATAAGAGTAATAAGTATAGTAATTGTCGTTCTATCGATCATATGAGCATAATATGGCTAATAATATGAGTTAGATTGATAATAATAAGAGTAACAAGTATAGTAATTGTCGTTCTATCGACCATATAAGCATAATATGGCCAATAATATGAGTTAGATTGATAATAATAAGAGCAATAAGTATAGTAATTGTCGTTCTATCTATCATATAAGCATAATATGGCTAATAATATGAGTTAGATTGATAATAATAAGAGTAATAAGTATAGTAATTGTCGTTCTATCGATCATATGAGCATAATATGGCTAATAATATGAGTTAGATTGATAACAATAAGAGTAATAAGTATTGTAATTGTCGTTCTATCGATCATATCTGCATAATATGGAAATAATATGAGTTAGATTGATAATAATAAGAGTAATAAGTATAGTAATTGTCGTCCTATCGATCATATCCACATAATATGGCCAATAATATGAGTTAGATTGATAATAATAAGAGCAATAAGTATAGTAATTGTCGTTCTATCGATCATATAAGCATAATATGGCTAATAATATGAGTTAGATTGATAATAATAAGAGTAATAAGTATAGTAATTGTCGTTCTATCGATCATATGAGCATAATATGGCTAATAATATGAGTTAGATTGATAATAATAAGAGTAACAAGTATAGTAATTGCCTTTCCATCGATCATATAAGCATAATATGGCTAATAATATGAGTTAGATTGATAATAATAAGAGTAATAAGTATAGTAGTTGTCGTTCTATCGATAATATAAGCATAATATGGCTAATAATATGAATTAGATTGATAATAATAAGAGTAATAAGTATAGTAATTGTCGTTCATTCGATCATATAAGCATAATGTGGCTAATAATATGAGTTAGATTAATAATAGTAAGAGTAATACGTGTAGTAATTGTCGTCCTATCGATCATATCCACATAATATGGCCAATAATATGAGTTAGATTGATAATAATAAGAGTAATAAGTATAGTAACTGTCGTCCTATCGATCATATCCACATAATATGGCCAATAATATGAGTTAGATTGATAATAATAAGAGTAACAAGTATAGTAATTGTCGTTCTATCGACCATATAAGCATAATATGGCTAATAATATGTGTTAGATTTATAATAATAAGAGTAGTAAGTATAGTGATTGTCGTCCTATCGATCATATAAGCATAATATGGCTAATAATATGAGTTAGATTGATAATAATAAGAGTAACAAGTATAGTAATTGTCGTTCTATCGATAATATAAGCATAATATGGCTAATAATATGAGTTAGATTGATAATAGTAAGAGTAATAAGTATAGTAATTGTCGTTCTATCGATCATATCTGCATAATATGGTTAATAATATGAGTTAGCTTGATAATAATAAGAGTAATGAGTATAGTAATTGTCGTCCTATCGATCATATCCACATAATAAGGCCAATAATATGAGATAGATTGATAATAATAAGAGTAACAAGTATAGTAATTGTCGTTCTTTCGATAATATAAGCATAATATGGCTAGTAATATGTGTTGGATTGATAATAATTGGAGTAACAACTATAGTAATTGTCCTTCTATCGATAATATAAGCATAATATGGCTAATAATATGAGTTAGATTGATAATAATAAGCGTAACAGGTATAGTAATTGTCGTTCAATCGATCATATAAGAATAGTATGGCTAATAATATGAGTTCGATTGATAATCGCAAGAGTAGTAGGCATAGTGATTGTCGTTCTACCGATCATATCTGCATAATATGGTTAATAATATGAGTTAGATTGATAATAATAAGAGTAATAAGTATAGTAATTGTCGTTCTATCGATCATATAAGCATAATATGGCTAATAATATGTGTTAGATTGATAATAGTAGGAGTAATAAGAATAGTAATTGTCGTTCAATCGATCATATTAGCATAATGTGGCTAATAATATGAGTTAGATTAATAATAGTAAGAGTAATACGTATAGTAATTGTCGTCCTATCGATCATATCCACATAATATGGCCAATAATATGAGTTAGATTGATGATAATAAGAGTAACAACTATAGTAATTGTCCTTCTATCGATAATATAAGCATAATATGGCTAATAATATGAGTTAGATTGATAATAATAAGCGTAACAGGTATAGTAATTGTCGTTCAATCGATCATATAAGAATAGTATGGCTAATAATATGAGTTCGATTGATAATCGCAAGAGTAGTAGGCATAGTGATTGTCGTTCTACCGATCATATCTGCATAATATGGTTAATAATATGAGTTAGATTGATAATAATAAGAGTAATAAGTATAGTAATTGTCGTTCTATCGATCATATTAGCATAATGTGGCTAATAATATGAGTTAGATTAATAATAGTAAGAGTAATACGTATAGTAATTGTCGTCCTATCGATCATATCCACATAATATGGCCAATAATATGAGTTAGATTGATGATAATAAGAGTAATAAGTATAGTAATTGTCGTTCTATCGATCATATAAGCATAATATGGCTAATAATATATGTTAGATTGATAATAGTAAGAGTTATAAGTATAGTAATTATCGTCCTATCGATCATATCCACATAATATGGCCAATAATATGAGTCAGATTGATAATAATAAGAGCAATAAGTATAGTAATTGTCGTTCTATCGATCATATGAGCATAATATGTCTAATAATATGAATTAGATTGATAATAATAAGAGTAATAAGTATAGTAATTGTCGTTCAATCGATCATATAAGCATAATGTGGCTAATAATATGAGTTAGATTAATAATAGTAAGAGTAATACGTGTAGTAATTGTCATCCTATCGATCATATCCACATAATATGGCCAATAATATGAGTTAGATTGATAATAATAAGAGTAATAAGTATAGTAACTGTCGTCCTATCGATCATATCCACATAATATGGCCAATAATATGAGTTAGATTGATAATAATAAGAGTAACAAGTATAGTAATTGTCGTTCTATCGATAATATAAGCATAATATGGCTAATAATATGAGTTAGATTGATAATAATCAGAGTAATAAGTATAGTAATTGTCGTTCAATCGATCATATCTGCATAATATGGTTAATAATATGAGTTAGCTTGATAATAATAAGAGTAATGAGTATAGTAATTGTCGTCCTGTCGATCATATCCACATAATAAGGCCAATAATATGAGCTAGATTGATAATAATAAGAGTAATAAGTATAGTAATTGTCGTTCTATCGATCATATAAGCATAATATGGACATAATATGAGTTAGCTTGATAATAATAAGAGTAATAAGTATAGTAATTGTCGTCCTATCGATCATATCCACATAATATGGCCAATAATATGAGTTAGATTGATAATAATAAGATTAATAAGTATAGTAATTGTCGTCCTGTCGATCATATCCACATAATATGGCCAATAATATGAGTTAGATTGATAATAATAAGAGTAACAAGTATAGTAATTGTCGTTCTATCGACCATATAAGCATAATATGGCTAATAATATGTGTTAGATTTATAATAATAAGAGTAACAAGTATAGTAATTGTCGTTCTATCGACCATATAAGCATAATATGGCTAATAATATGTGTTAGATTGATAATAGTAAGAGTAATAAGTATAGTAATTGTCGTTCAATCGATCATATAAGCATAATGTGGCTAATAATATGAGTTAGATTAATAATAGTAAGAGTAATACGTGTAGTAATTGTCGTCCTATCGATCATATCCACATAATATGGCCAATAATATGAGTTAGATTGATAATAATAAGAGTAATAAGTATAGTAATTGTCGTCCTATCCATCACATCCACATAATATGGCCAATAATATGAGTTAGATTGATAATAATAAGAGTAATAAGTATAGTAATTGTCGTCCTATCGATCATATCCACATAATATGGCCAATAATATGAGTTGGATTGATAATAATAAGAGTAACAAGTATAGTAATTGTCGTTCTATCGATCATATAAGCATAATATGGCTAGTAATATGAGTTAGATTGATAATAATAACAGTAATAGGTATAGTAATTGTCCTTCTATCGATAATATAAGCATAATAGGGCTAATAATATGAGTTAGATTGATAATAATAAGCGTAACAAGTATAGTAATTGTCGTTCAATCGATCCTATAAGCATAGTATGGCTAATAATATGAGTTCGATTGATAATCGCAAGAGTTGTAGGCATAGTGATTGTCGTTCTACCGATCATATCTGCATAATATGGCCAATAATATGAGTTAGATTGATAATAATAAGAGTAATGAGTATAGTAATTGTCGTTCTATCGACCATATAAGCATAATATGGCTAATAATATGAGTTAGATTGATAATAATAAGAGTAACAAGTATAGTAATTGCCTTTCCATCGATCATATAAGCATAATATGGCTAATAATATGTGTTAGATTTATAATAATAAGAGTAACAAGTATAGTAATTGTCGTTCTATCGACCATATAAGCATAATATGGCTAATAATATGTGTTAGATTGATAATAGTAAGAGTAATAAGTATAGTAATTGTCGTTCAATCGATCATATAAGCATAATGTGGCTAATAATATGAGTTAGATTAATAATAGTAAGAGTAATACGTATAGTAATTGTCGTCCTATCCATCATATCCACATAATATGGCCAATAATATGAGTTAGATTGATAATAATAAGAGTAGTAAGTATAGTGATTGTCGTCCTATCGATCATATAAGCATAATATGGCTAATAATATGAGTTAGATTGATAATAATAAGAGTAACAAGTATAGTAATTGTCGTTCTATCGATAATATAAGCATAATATGGCTAATAATATGAGTTAGATTGATAATAGTAAGAGTAATAAGTATAGTAATTGTCGTTCTATCGATCATATCTGCATAATATGGTTAATAATATGAGTTAGCTTGATAATAATAACAGTAATGAGTATAGTAATTGTCGTCCTATCGATCATATCCACATAATAAGGCCAATAATATGAGCTAGATTGATAATAATAAGAGTAATAAGTATAGTAATTGTCGTTCTATCGATCATATAAGCATAATGTTGCTAATAATATGAGTTAGATTAATAATAGTAAGAGTAATAAGTATAGTAATTGTCGTTCAATCGATCATATAAGCATAATGTGGCTAATAATATGAGTTAGATTGATAATAATAAGAGTAACAAGTATAGTAATTGCCTTTCTATCGACCATATAAGCATAATATGGCTAATAATATGAGTTAGATTGATAATAATAAGAGTAACAAGTATAGTAATTGTCTTTCTATCGATCATATAAGCATAATATGGCTAATAATATGGGTTAGATTGATAATAATAAGCGTAGCAAGTATAGTAATTGTCGTTCAATCGATCATATCTGCATAATATGTTTAATAATATGAGTTAGATTGATAATAATAAGAGTAATGAGTATAGTAATTGTCGTCCTATCGATCATATCCACATAATATGGCCAATAATATGAGTTAGATTGATAATAATAAGAGTAGCAAGTATAGTAATTGTCGTTCTTTCGATAATATAAGCATAATATGGCTAATAATATGTGTTGGAATGATAATAATTGTAGTAACAACTATAGTAATTGTCCTTCTATCGATAATATAAGCATAATATGGCTAATAATATGAGTTAGATTGATAATAATAAGCGTAACAGGTATAGTAATTGTCGTTCAATCGATCATATAAGCATAGTATGGCTAATAATATGAGTTCGATTGATAATCGCAAGAGTAGTAGGCATAGTGATTGTCGTTCTACCGATCATATCTGCATAATATGGTTAATAATATGAGTTAGATTGATAATAATAAGAGTAATAAGTATAGTAATTGTCGTTCTATCGATCATATAAGCATAATATGGCTAATAATATGTGTTGGATTGATAATAGTAGGAGTAATAAGAATAGTAATTGTCGTTCAATCGATCGTATTAGCATAATGTGGCTAATAATATGAGTTAGATTAATAATAGTAAGAGTAATACGTATAGTAATTGTCGTCCTATCCATCATATCCACATAATATGGCCAATAATATGAGTTAGATTGATAATAATAAGCGTAACAAGTATAGTAATTGTCGTTCAATCGATCCTATAAGCATAGTATGGCTAATAATATGAGTTCGATTGATAATCGCAAGAGTTGTAGGCATAGTGATTGTCGTCCTATCCATCATATCCACATAATATTGCCAATAATATGAGTTAGATTGATAATAATAAGAGTAGTAAGTATAGTGATTGTCGTCCTATCGATCATATAAGCATAATATGGCTAATAATATGAGTTAGATTGATAATAATAAGAGTAACAAGTATAGTAATTGTCGTTCTATCGATAATATAAGCATAATATGGCTAATAATATGAGTTAGATTGATAATAGTAAGAGTAATAAGTATAGTAATTGTCGTTCTATCGATCATATCTGCATAATATGGTTAATAATATGAGTTAGCTTGATAATAATAAGAGTAATGAGTATAGTAATTGTCGTCCTATCGATCATATCCACATAATAAGGCCAATAATATGAGCTAGATTGATAATAATAAGAGTAATAAGTATAGTAATTGTCGTTCTATCGATCATATAAGCATAATATGGCTAATAATATGAGTTAGATTGATAATAATAAGAGTAACAAGTATAGTAATTGTCGTTCTATCGATAATATAAGCATAATATGGCTAATAATATGAGTTAGATTGATAATAGTAAGAGTAATAAGTATAGTAATTGTCGTTCTATCGATCATATCTGCATAATATGGTTAATAATATGAGTTAGCTTGATAATAATAACAGTAATGAGTATAGTAATTGTCGTCCTATCGATCATATCCACATAATAAGGCCAATAATATGAGCTAGATTGATAATAATAAGAGTAATAAGTATAGTAATTGTCGTTCTATCGATCATATAAGCATAATGTTGCTAATAATATGAGTTAGATTAATAATAGTAAGAGTAATAAGTATAGTAATTGTCGTTCAATCGATCATATAAGCATAATGTGGCTAATAATATGAGTTAGATTGATAATAATAAGAGTAACAAGTATAGTAATTGCCTTTCTATCGACCATATAAGCATAATATGGCTAATAATATGAGTTAGATTGATAATAATAAGAGTAACAAGTATAGTAATTGTCTTTCTATCGATCATATAAGCATAATATGGCTAATAATATGGGTTAGATTGATAATAATAAGCGTAGCAAGTATAGTAATTGTCGTTCAATCGATCATATCTGCATAATATGTTTAATAATATGAGTTAGATTGATAATAATAAGAGTAATGAGTATAGTAATTGTCGTCCTATCGATCATATCCACATAATATGGCCAATAATATGAGTTAGATTGATAATAATAAGAGTAGCAAGTATAGTAATTGTCGTTCTTTCGATAATATAAGCATAATATGGCTAATAATATGTGTTGGAATGATAATAATTGTAGTAACAACTATAGTAATTGTCCTTCTATCGATAATACAAGCATAATATGGCTAATAATATGAGTTAGATTGATAATAATAAGCGTAACAGGTATAGTAATTGTCGTTCAATCGATCATATAAGCATAGTATGGCTAATAATATGAGTTCGATTGATAATCGCAAGAGTAGTAGGCATAGTGATTGTCGTTCTACCGATCATATCTGCATAATATGGTTAATAATATGAGTTAGATTGATAATAATAAGAGTAATAAGTATAGTAATTGTCGTTCTATCGATCATATAAGCATAATATGGCTAATAACATGTGTTGGATTGATAATAGTAGGAGTAATAAGAATAGTAATTGTCGTTCAATCGATCATATTAGCATAATGTGGCTAATAATATGAGTTAGATTAATAATAGTAAGAGTAATACGTATAGTAATTGTCGTCCTATCCATCATATCCACATAATATGGCCAATAATATGAGTTAGATTGATAATAATAAGAGTAGTAAGTATAGTGATTGTCGTCCTATCGATCATATAAGCATAATATGGCTAATAATATGAGTTAGATTGATAATAATAAGAGTAACAAGTATAGTAATTGTCGTTCTATCGATAATATAAGCATAATATGGCTAATAATATGAGTTAGATTGATAATAGTAAGAGTAATAAGTATAGTAATTGTCGTTCTATCGATCATATCTGCATAATATGGTTAATAATATGAGTTAGCTTGATAATAATAACAGTAATGAGTATAGTAATTGTCGTCCTATCGATCATATCCACATAATAAGGCCAATAATATGAGCTAGATTGATAATAATAAGAGTAATAAGTATAGTAATTGTCGTTCTATCGATCATATAAGCATAATGTTGCTAATAATATGAGTTAGATTAATAATAGTAAGAGTAATAAGTATAGTAATTGTCGTTCAATCGATCATATAAGCATAATGTGGCTAATAATATGAGTTAGATTGATAATAATAAGAGTAACAAGTATAGTAATTGCCTTTCTATCGACCATATAAGCATAATATGGCTAATAATATGAGTTAGATTGATAATAATAAGAGTAACAAGTATAGTAATTGTCTTTCTATCGATCATATAAGCATAATATGGCTAATAATATGGGTTAGATTGATAATAATAAGCGTAGCAAGTATAGTAATTGTCGTTCAATCGATCATATCTGCATAATATGTTTAATAATATGAGTTAGATTGATAATAATAAGAGTAATGAGTATAGTAATTGTCGTCCTATCGATCATATCCACATAATATGGCCAATAATATGAGTTAGATTGATAATAATAAGAGTAGCAAGTATAGTAATTGTCGTTCTTTCGATAATATAAGCATAATATGGCTAATAATATGTGTTGGAATGATAATAATTGTAGTAACAACTATAGTAATTGTCCTTCTATCGATAATATAAGCATAATATGGCTAATAATATGAGTTAGATTGATAATAATAAGCGTAACAGGTATAGTAATTGTCGTTCAATCGATCATATAAGCATAGTATGGCTAATAATATGAGTTCGATTGATAATCGCAAGAGTAGTAGGCATAGTGATTGTCGTTCTACCGATCATATCTGCATAATATGGTTAATAATATGAGTTAGATTGATAATAATAAGAGTAATAAGTATAGTAATTGTCGTTCTATCGATCATATAAGCATAATATGGCTAATAATATGTGTTGGATTGATAATAGTAGGAGTAATAAGAATAGTAATTGTCGTTCAATCGATCATATTAGCATAATGTGGCTAATAATATGAGTTAGATTAATAATAGTAAGAGTAATACGTATAGTAATTGTCGTCCTATCCATCATATCCACATAATATGGCCAATAATATGAGTTAGATTGATAATAATAAGCGTAACAAGTATAGTAATTGTCGTTCAATCGATCCTATAAGCATAGTATGGCTAATAATATGAGTTCGATTGATAATCGCAAGAGTTGTAGGCATAGTGATTGTCGTCCTATCCATCATATCCACATAATATTGCCAATAATATGAGTTAGATTGATAATAATAAGAGTAGTAAGTATAGTGATTGTCGTCCTATCGATCATATAAGCATAATATGGCTAATAATATGAGTTAGATTGATAATAATAAGAGTAACAAGTATAGTAATTGTCGTTCTATCGATAATATAAGCATAATATGGCTAATAATATGAGTTAGATTGATAATAGTAAGAGTAATAAGTATAGTAATTGTCGTTCTATCGATCATATCTGCATAATATGGTTAATAATATGAGTTAGCTTGATAATAATAAGAGTAATGAGTATAGTAATTGTCGTCCTATCGATCATATCCACATAATAAGGCCAATAATATGAGCTAGATTGATAATAATAAGAGTAATAAGTATAGTAATTGTCGTTCTATCGATCATATAAGCATAATATGGCTAATAATATGAGTTAGATTGATAATAATAAGAGTAACAAGTATAGTAATTGTCGTTCTATCGATAATATAAGCATAATATGGCTAATAATATGAGTTAGATTGATAATAGTAAGAGTAATAAGTATAGTAATTGTCGTTCTATCGATCATATCTGCATAATATGGTTAATAATATGAGTTAGCTTGATAATAATAACAGTAATGAGTATAGTAATTGTCGTCCTATCGATCATATCCACATAATAAGGCCAATAATATGAGCTAGATTGATAATAATAAGAGTAATAAGTATAGTAATTGTCGTTCTATCGATCATATAAGCATAATGTTGCTAATAATATGAGTTAGATTAATAATAGTAAGAGTAATAAGTATAGTAATTGTCGTTCAATCGATCATATAAGCATAATGTGGCTAATAATATGAGTTAGATTGATAATAATAAGAGTAACAAGTATAGTAATTGCCTTTCTATCGACCATATAAGCATAATATGGCTAATAATATGAGTTAGATTGATAATAATAAGAGTAACAAGTATAGTAATTGTCTTTCTATCGATCATATAAGCATAATATGGCTAATAATATGGGTTAGATTGATAATAATAAGCGTAGCAAGTATAGTAATTGTCGTTCAATCGATCATATCTGCATAATATGTTTAATAATATGAGTTAGATTGATAATAATAAGAGTAATGAGTATAGTAATTGTCGTCCTATCGATCATATCCACATAATATGGCCAATAATATGAGTTAGATTGATAATAATAAGAGTAGCAAGTATAGTAATTGTCGTTCTTTCGATAATATAAGCATAATATGGCTAATAATATGTGTTGGAATGATAATAATTGTAGTAACAACTATAGTAATTGTCCTTCTATCGATAATATAAGCATAATATGGCTAATAATATGAGTTAGATTGATAATAATAAGCGTAACAGGTATAGTAATTGTCGTTCAATCGATCATATAAGCATAGTATGGCTAATAATATGAGTTCGATTGATAATCGCAAGAGTAGTAGGCATAGTGATTGTCGTTCTACCGATCATATCTGCATAATATGGTTAATAATATGAGTTAGATTGATAATAATAAGAGTAATAAGTATAGTAATTGTCGTTCTATCGATCATATAAGCATAATATGGCTAATAATATGTGTTGGATTGATAATAGTAGGAGTAATAAGAATAGTAATTGTCGTTCAATCGATCATATTAGCATAATGTGGCTAATAATATGAGTTAGATTAATAATAGTAAGAGTAATACGTATAGTAATTGTCGTCCTATCGATCATATCCACATAATATGGCCAATAATATGAGTTAGATTGATAATAATAAGCGTAACAAGTATAGTAATTGTCGTTCAATCGATCCTATAAGCATAGTATGGCTAATAATATGAGTTCGATTGATAATCGCAAGAGTTGTAGGCATAGTGATTGTCGTCCTATCCATCATATCCACATAATATTGCCAATAATATGAGTTAGATTGATAATAATAAGAGTAGTAAGTATAGTGATTGTCGTCCTATCGATCATATAAGCATAATATGGCTAATAATATGAGTTAGATTGATAATAATAAGAGTAACAAGTATAGTAATTGTCGTTCTATCGATAATATAAGCATAATATGGCTAATAATATGAGTTAGATTGATAATAGTAAGAGTAATAAGTATAGTAATTGTCGTTCTATCGATCATATCTGCATAATATGGTTAATAATATGAGTTAGCTTGATAATAATAAGAGTAATGAGTATAGTAATTGTCGTCCTATCGATCATATCCACATAATAAGGCCAATAATATGAGCTAGATTGATAATAATAAGAGTAATAAGTATAGTAATTGTCGTTCTATCGATCATATAAGCATAATGTGGCTAATAATATGAGTTAGATTAATAATAGTAAGAGTAATACGTGTAGTAATTGTCGTCCTATCGATCATATCCACATAATATGGCCAATAATATGAGTTAGATTGATAATAATAAGAGTAATAAGTATAGTAATTGTCGTCCTATCGATCATATCCACATAATATGGCCAATAATATGAGTTAGATTGATAATAATAAGAGTAACAGGTATAGTAATTGTCGTTCTATCGACCATATAAGCATAATATGGCTAATAATATGAGTTAGATTGATAATAATAAGAGTAACAAGTTTAGTAATTGCCTTTCCATCGATCATATAAGCATAATATGGCTAATAATATGAGCTAGATTGATAATAATAAGAGTAATAGGTATAGTAATTTTCGTTCTATCGATAATATAAGCATAATGTGGCTAATAATATGAGTTAGATTGATAATAATAAGAGTAACAAGTATAGTAATTGTCGTTCTTTCGATAATATAAGCATAATATGGCTAATAATATGTGTTGGATTTATAATAATTGGAGTAACAACTATAGTAATTGTCGTTCTACCGATCATATCTGCATAATATGGTTAATAATATGAGTTAGATTGATAATAATAAGAGTAATAAGTATAGTAATTGTCGTTCTATCGATCATATAAGCATAATATGGCTAATAATATGTGTTAGATTGATAATAGTAGGAGTAATAAGAATAGTAATTGTCGTTCAATCGATCATATAAGCATAATGTGGCTAATAATATGAGTTAGATTAATCATAGTAAGAGTAATACGTATAGTAATTGCGTCCTATCGATCATATCCACATAATATGGCCAATAATATGAGTTAGATTGATAATAATAAGAGTAATAAGTATAGTAATTGTCGTCCTATCGATCATATCCACATAATATGGCCAATAATATGAGTTAGATTGATAATAATAAGAGTAACAAGTATAGTAGTTGTCGTTCTATCGACCATATAAGCATAATATGGCTAATAATATGTGTTAGATTTGTAATAATAAGAGTAACAAGTATAGTAATTGTCGTTCTATCGACCATATAAGCATAATATGGCTAATAATATGTGTTAGATTGATAATAGTAAGAGTAATAAGTATAGCAATTGTCGTTCAATCGATCATATAAGCATAATGTGGCTAATAATATGAGTTAGATTAATAATAGTAAGAGTAATACGTATAGTAATTGTCGTCCTATCCATCATATCCACATAATATGGCCAATAATATGAGTTAGATTGATAATAATAAGAGTAGTAAGTATAGTGATTGTCGTCCTATCGATCATATAAGCATAATATGGCTAATAATATGAGTTAGATTGATAATAGTAAGAGTAATAAGTATAGTAATTGTCGTTCTATCGATCATATCTGCATAATATGGTTAATAATATGAGTTAGCTTGATAATAATAAGAGTAATGAGTATAGCAATTGTCGTCCTATCGATCATATCCACATAATAAGGCCAATAATATGAGCTAGATTGATAATAATAAGAGTAATAAGTATAGTAATTGTCGTTCTATCGATCATATAAGCATAATGTGGCTAATAATATGAGTTAGATTAATAATAGTAAGGGTAATACGTGTAGTAATTGTCGTCCTATCCATCATATCCACATAATATAGCCAATAATATGAGTTAGATTGATAATAATAAGAGTAGTAAGTATAGTGATTGTCGTCCTATCGATCATATAAGCATAATATGGCTAATAATATGAGTTAGATTGATAATAGTAAGAGTAATAAGTATAGTAATTGTCGTTCTATCGATCATATCTGCATAATATGGTTAATAATATGAGTTAGCTTGATAATAATAAGAGTAATGAGTATAGCAATTGTCGTCCTATCGATCATATCCACATAATAAGGCCAATAATATGAGCTAGATTGATAATAATAAGAGTAATAAGTATAGTAATTGTCGTTCTATCGATCATATAAGCATAATGTGGCTAATAATATGAGTTAGATTAATAATAGTAAGGGTAATACGTGTAGTAATTGTCGTCCTATCGATCATATCCACATAATATGGCCAATAATATGAGTTAGATTGATAATAATAAGAGTAATAAGTATAGTAATTGTCGTCCTATCGATCATATCCACATAATATGGCCAATAATATGAGTTAGATTGATAATAATAAGAGTAACAAGTATAGTAATTGTCGTTCTATCGATAATAATAGCATAATATGGCTAATAATATGAGTTAGATTGATAATAATCAGAGTAATAAGTATAGTAATTGTCGTTCAATCGATCATATAAGAATAGTATGGCTAATAATATGAGTTCGATTGATAATCGCAAGAGTAGTAGGCATAGTGATTGTCGTTCTACCGATCATATCTGCATAATATGGTTAATAATATAAGTTAGATTGATAATAATAAGAGTAATAAGTATAGTAATTGTCGTTCTATCGATCATATTAGCATAATGTGGCTAATAATATGAGTTAGATTAATAATAGTAAGAGTAATACGTATAGTAATTGTCGTCCTATCGATCATATCCACATAATATGGCCAATAATATGAGTTAGATTGATGATAATAAGAGTAATAAGTATAGTTATTGTCGTTCTATCGATCATATAAGCATAATATGGCTAATAATATATGTTAGATTGATAATAGTAAGAGTTATAAGTATAGTAATTATCGTCCTATCGATCATATCCACATAATATGGCCAATAATATGAGTCAGATTGATAATAATAAGAGTAATAAGTATTGTAATTGTCGTTCTATCGATCATATCTGCATAATATGGCCAATAATATGAGTGAGATTGATAATAATAAGAGTAATAAGTATAGTAATTGTCGTCCTATCGATCATATCCACATAATATGGCCAATAATATGAGTTAGATTGATAATAATAAGAGTAACAAGTATAGTAATTGTCGTTCTATCGATAATATAAGCATAATATGGCTAATAATATGAGTTAGATTGATAATAGTAAGAGTAACAAGTATAGTAATTGTCGTTCTATCGATCATATCTGCATAATATGGTTAATAATATGAGTTAGCTTGATAATAATAAGAGTAATGAGTATAGT
The DNA here is from genome assembly GCF_050947335.1 of Megachile rotundata. Taxonomy (NCBI): domain Eukaryota; kingdom Metazoa; phylum Arthropoda; class Insecta; order Hymenoptera; family Megachilidae; genus Megachile; species Megachile rotundata. The sequence continues at coordinate 180,833 of NW_027473551.1, read as the reverse complement.
AATTGTCGTCCTATCGATCATATCCACATAATAAGGCCAATAATATGAGCTAGATTGATAATAATAAGAGTAATAAGTATAGTAATTGTCGTCCTATCGATCATATAAGCATAATGTGGCTAATAATATGAGTTAGATTAATAATAGTAAGGGTAATACGTGTAGTAATTGTCGTCCTATCGATCATATCCACATAATATGGCCAATAATATGAGTTAGATTGATAATAATAAGAGTAATAAGTATAGTAATTGTCGTCCCATCGATCATATCCACATAATATGGCCAATAATATGAGTTAGATTGATAATAATAAGAGTAACAAGTATAGTAATTGTCGTTCTATCGATAATATAAGCATAATATGGCTAATAATATGAATTAGATTGATAATAATAAGAGTAACAAGTATAGTAATTGTCGTTCTATCGACCATATAAGCATAATATGGCTAATAATATGTGTTAGATTTATAATAATAAGAGTAACAAGTATAGTAATTGTCGTTCTATCGACCATATAAGTATAATATGGCTAATAATATGTGTTAGATTGATAATAGTAAGAGTAATAAGTATAGTAATTGTCGTTCAATCGATCATATAAGCATAATGTGGCTAATAATATGTGTTAGATTTGTAATAATAAGAGTAACAAGTATAGTAATTGTCGTTCTATCGACCATATAAGCATAATATGGCTAATAATATGTGTTAGATTGATAATAGTAAGAGTAATAAGTATAGCAATTGTCGTTCAATCGATCATATAAGCATAATGTGGCTAATAATATGAGTTAGATTAATAATAGTAAGAGTAATACGTATAGTAATTGTCGTCCTATCCATCATATCCACATAATATGGCCAATAATATGAGTTAGATTGATAATAATAAGAGTAGTAAGTATAGTGATTGTCGTCCTATCGATCATATAAGCATAATATGGCTAATAATATGAGTTAGATTGATAATAGTAAGAGTAATAAGTATAGTAATTGTCGTTCTATCGATCATATCTGCATAATATGGTTAATAATATGAGTTAGCTTGATAATAATAAGAGTAATGAGTATAGCAATTGTCGTCCTATCGATCATATCCACATAATAAGGCCAATAATATGCGCTAGATTGATAATAATAAGAGTAATAAGTATAGTAATTGTCGTTCTATCGATCATATAAGCATAATGTGGCTAATAATATGAGTTAGATTAATAATAGTAAGGGTAATACGTGTAGTAATTGTCGTCCTATCCATCATATCCACATAATATGGCCAATAATATGAGTTAGATTGATAATAATAAGAGTAGTAAGTATAGTGATTGTCGTCCTATCGATCATATAAGCATAATATGGCTAATAATATGAGTTAGATTGATAATAGTAAGAGTAATAAGTATAGTAATTGTCGTTCTGTCGATCATATCTGCATAATATGGTTAATAATATGAGTTAGCTTGATAATAATAAGAGTAATGAGTATAGCAATTGTCGTCCTATCGATCATATCCACATAATAAGGCCAATAATATGAGCTAGATTGATAATAATAAGAGTAATAAGTATAGTAATTGTCGTTCTATCGATCATATAAGCATAATGTGGCTAAAAATATGAGTTAGATTAATAATAGTAAGGGTAATACGTGTAGTAATTGTCGTCCTATCGATCATATCCACATAATATGGCCAATAATATGAGTTAGATTGATAATAATAAGAGTAATAAGTATAGTAATTGTCGTCCTATCGATCATATCCACATAATATGGCCAATAATATGAGTTAGATTGATAATAATAAGAGTAACAAGTATAGTAATTGTCGTTCTATCGATAATAATAGCATAATATGGCTAATAATATGAGTTAGATTGATAATAATCAGAGTAATAAGTATAGTAATTGTCGTTCAATCGATCATATAAGAATAGTATGGCTAATAATATGAGTTCGATTGATAATCGCAAGAGTAGTAGGCATAGTGATTGTCGTTCTACCGATCATATCTGCATAATATGGTTAATAATATAAGTTAGATTGATAATAATAAGAGTAATAAGTATAGTAATTGTCGTTCTATCGATCATATTAGCATAATGTGGCTAATAATATGAGTTAGATTAATAATAGTAAGAGTAATACGTATAGTAATTGTCGTCCTATCGATCATATCCACATAATACGGCCAATAATATGAGTTAGATTGATGATAATAAGAGTAATAAGTATAGTAATTGTCGTTCTATCGATCATATAAGCATAATATGGCTAATAATATATGTTAGATTGATAATAGTAAGAGTTATAAGTATAGTAATTATCGTCCTATCGATCATATCCACATAATATGGCCAATAATATGAGTCAGATTGATAATAATAAGAGTAATAAGTATTGTAATTGTCGTTCTATCGATCATATCTGCATAATATGGCCAATAATATGAGTGAGATTGATAATAATAAGAGTAATAAGTATAGTAATTGTCGTCCTATCGATCATATCCACATAATATGGCCAATAATATGAGTTGGATTGATAATAATAAGAGTAACAAGTATAGTAATTGTCGTTCTATCGATAATATAAGCATAATATGGCTAATAATATGAGTTAGATTGATAATAGTAAGAGTAACAAGTATAGTAATTGTCGTTCTATCGATCATATCTGCATAATATGGTTAATAATATGAGTTAGCTTGATAATAATAAGAGTAATGAGTATAGTAATTGTCGTCCTATCGATCATATCCACATAATAAGGCCAATAATATGAGCTAGATTGATAATAATAAGAGTAATAAGTATAGTAATTGTCGTCCTATCGATCATATAAGCATAATGTGGCTAATAATATGAGTTAGATTAATAATAGTAAGGGTAATACGTGTAGTAATTGTCGTCCTATCGATCATATCCACATAATATGGCCAATAATATGAGTTAGATTGATAATAATAAGAGTAATAAGTATAGTAATTGTCGTCCCATCGATCATATCCACATAATATGGCCAATAATATGAGTTAGATTGATAATAATAAGAGTAACAAGTATAGTAATTGTCGTTCTATCGATAATATAAGCATAATATGGCTAATAATATGAATTAGATTGATAATAATAAGAGTAACAAGTATAGTAATTGTCGTTCTATCGACCATATAAGCATAATATGGCTAATAATATGTGTTAGATTGATAATAGTAAGAGTAATAAGTATAGCAATTGTCGTTCAATCGATCATATAAGCATAATGTGGCTAATAATATGAGTTAGATTAATAATAGTAAGAGTAATACGTATAGTAATTGTCGTCCTATCCATCATATCCACATAATATGGCCAATAATATGAGTTAGATTGATAATAATAAGAGTAGTAAGTATAGTGATTGTCGTCCTATCGATCATATAAGCATAATATGGCTAATAATATGAGTTAGATTGATAATAGTAAGAGTAATAAGTATAGTAATTGTCGTTCTATCGATCATATCTGCATAATATGGTTAATAATATGAGTTAGCTTGATAATAATAAGAGTAATGAGTATAGCAATTGTCGTCCTATCGATCATATCCACATAATAAGGCCAATAATATGAGCTAGATTGATAATAATAAGAGTAATAAGTATAGTAATTGTCGTTCTATCGATCATATAAGCATAATGTGGCTAATAATATGAGTTAGATTAATAATAGTAAGGGTAATACGTGTAGTAATTGTCGTCCTATCCATCATATCCACATAATATAGCCAATAATATGAGTTAGATTGATAATAATAAGAGTAGTAAGTATAGTGATTGTCGTCCTATCGATCATATAAGCATAATATGGCTAATAATATGAGTTAGATTGATAATAGTAAGAGTAATAAGTATAGTAATTGTCGTCCTATCGATCATATCCACATAATATGGCCAATAATATGAGTTAGATTGATAATAATAAGAGTAACAAGTATAGTAATTGTCGTTCTATCGATAATATAAGCATAATATGGCTAATAATATGAGTTAGATTGATAATAGTAAGAGTAACAAGTATAGTAATTGTCGTTCTATCGATCATATCTGCATAATATGGTTAATAATATGAGTTAGCTTGATAATAATAAGAGTAATGAGTATAGTAATTGTCGTCCTATCGATCATATCCACATAATAAGGCCAATAATATGAGCTAGATTGATAATAATAAGAGTAATAAGTATAGTAATTGTCGCCCTATCGATCATATAAGCATAATGTGGCTAATAATATGAGTTAGATTAATAATAGTAAGGGTAATACGTGTAGTAATTGTCGTCCTATCGATCATATCCACATAATATGGCCAATAATATGAGTTAGATTGATAATAATAAGAGTAATAAGTATAGTAATTGTCGTCCTATCGATCATATCCACATAATATGGCCAATAATATGAGTTAGATTGATAATAATAAGAGTAAGAAGTATAGTAATTGTCGTTCTATCGATAATAATAGCATAATATGGCTAATAATATGAGTTAGATTGATAATAATCAGAGTAATAAGTATAGTAATTGTCGTTCAATCGATCATATAAGAATAGTATGGCTAATAATATGAGTTCGATTGATAATCGCAAGAGTAGTAGGCATAGTGATTGTCGTTCTACCGATCATATCTGCATAATATGGTTAATAATATAAGTTAGATTGATAATAATAAGAGTAATAAGTATAGTAATTGTCGTTCTATCGATCATATTAGCATAATGTGGCTAATAATATGAGTTAGATTAATAATAGTAAGAGTAATACGTATAGTAATTGTCGTCCTATCGATCATATCCACATAATATGGCCAATAATATGAGTTAGATTGATGATAATAAGAGTAATAAGTATAGTTATTGTCGTTCTATCGATCATATAAGCATAATATGGCTAATAATATATGTTAGATTGATAATAGTAAGAGTTATAAGTATAGTAATTATCGTCCTATCGATCATATCCACATAATATGGCCAATAATATGAGTCAGATTGATAATAATAAGAGTAATAAGTATTGTAATTGTCGTTCTATCGATCATATCTGCATAATATGGCCAATAATATGAGTGAGATTGATAATAATAAGAGTAATAAGTATAGTAATTGTCGTCCTATCGATCATATCCACATAATATGGCCAATAATATGAGTTAGATTGATAATAATAAGAGTAACAAGTATAGTAATTGTCGTTCTATCGATAATATAAGCATAATATGGCTAATAATATGAGTTAGATTGATAATAGTAAGAGTAACAAGTATAGTAATTGTCGTTCTATCGATCATATCTGCATAATATGGTTAATAATATGAGTTAGCTTGATAATAATAAGAGTAATGAGTATAGTAATTGTCGTCCTATCGATCATATCCACATAATAAGGCCAATAATATGAGCTAGATTGATAATAATAAGAGTAATAAGTATAGTAATTGTCGTCCTATCGATCATATAAGCATAATGTGGCTAATAATATGAGTTAGATTAATAATAGTAAGGGTAATACGTGTAGTAATTGTCGTCCTATCGATCATATCCACATAATATGGCCAATAATATGAGTTAGATTGATAATAATAAGAGTAATAAGTATAGTAATTGTCGTCCCATCGATCATATCCACATAATATGGCCAATAATATGAGTTAGATTGATAATAATAAGAGTAACAAGTATAGTAATTGTCGTTCTATCGATAATATAAGCATAATATGGCTAATAATATGAATTAGATTGATAATAATAAGAGTAACAAGTATAGTAATTGTCGTTCTATCGACCATATAAGCATAATATGGCTAATAATATGTGTTAGATTTATAATAATAAGAGTAACAAGTATAGTAATTGTCGTTCTATCGACCATATAAGTATAATATGGCTAATAATATGTGTTAGATTGATAATAGTAAGAGTAATAAGTATAGTAATTGTCGTTCAATCGATCATATAAGCATAATGTGGCTAATAATATGTGTTAGATTTGTAATAATAAGAGTAACAAGTATAGTAATTGTCGTTCTATCGACCATATAAGCATAATATGGCTAATAATATGTGTTAGATTGATAATAGTAAGAGTAATAAGTATAGCAATTGTCGTTCAATCGATCATATAAGCATAATGTGGCTAATAATATGAGTTAGATTAATAATAGTAAGAGTAATACGTATAGTAATTGTCGTCCTATCCATCATATCCACATAATATGGCCAATAATATGAGTTAGATTGATAATAATAAGAGTAGTAAGTATAGTGATTGTCGTCCTATCGATCATATAAGCATAATATGGCTAATAATATGAGTTAGATTGATAATAGTAAGAGTAATAAGTATAGTAATTGTCGTTCTATCGATCATATCTGCATAATATGGTTAATAATATGAGTTAGCTTGATAATAATAAGAGTAATGAGTATAGCAATTGTCGTCCTATCGATCATATCCACATAATAAGGCCAATAATATGAGCTAGATTGATAATAATAAGAGTAATAAGTATAGTAATTGTCGTTCTATCGATCATATAAGCATAATGTGGCTAATAATATGAGTTAGATTAATAATAGTAAGGGTAATACGTGTAGTAATTGTCGTCCTATCCATCATATCCACATAATATGGCCAATAATATGAGTTAGATTGATAATAATAAGAGTAGTAAGTATAGTGATTGTCGTCCTATCGATCATATAAGCATAATATGGCTAATAATATGAGTTAGATTGATAATAGTAAGAGTAATAAGTATAGTAATTGTCGTTCTGTCGATCATATCTGCATAATATGGTTAATAATATGAGTTAGCTTGATAATAATAAGAGTAATGAGTATAGCAATTGTCGTCCTATCGATCATATCCACATAATAAGGCCAATAATATGAGCTAGATTGATAATAATAAGAGTAATAAGTATAGTAATTGTCGTTCTATCGATCATATAAGCATAATGTGGCTAATAATATGAGTTAGATTAATAATAGTAAGGGTAATACGTGTAGTAATTGTCGTCCTATCGATCATATCCACATAATATGGCCAATAATATGAGTTAGATTGATAATAATAAGAGTAATAAGTATAGTAATTGTCGTCCTATCGATCATATCCACATAATATGGCCAATAATATGAGTTAGATTGATAATAATAAGAGTAACAAGTATAGTAATTGTCGTTCTATCGATAATAATAGCATAATATGGCTAATAATATGAGTTAGATTGATAATAATCAGAGTAATAAGTATAGTAATTGTCGTTCAATCGATCATATAAGAATAGTATGGCTAATAATATGAGTTCGATTGATAATCGCAAGAGTAGTAGGCATAGTGATTGTCGTTCTACCGATCATATCTGCATAATATGGTTAATAATATAAGTTAGATTGATAATAATAAGAGTAATAAGTATAGTAATTGTCGTTCTATCGATCATATTAGCATAATGTGGCTAATAATATGAGTTAGATTAATAATAGTAAGAGTAATACGTATAGTAATTGTCGTCCTATCGATCATATCCACATAATACGGCCAATAATATGAGTTAGATTGATGATAATAAGAGTAATAAGTATAGTAATTGTCGTTCTATCGATCATATAAGCATAATATGGCTAATAATATATGTTAGATTGATAATAGTAAGAGTTATAAGTATAGTAATTATCGTCCTATCGATCATATCCACATAATATGGCCAATAATATGAGTCAGATTGATAATAATAAGAGTAATAAGTATTGTAATTGTCGTTCTATCGATCATATCTGCATAATATGGCCAATAATATGAGTGAGATTGATAATAATAAGAGTAATAAGTATAGTAATTGTCGTCCTATCGATCATATCCACATAATATGGCCAATAATATGAGTTGGATTGATAATAATAAGAGTAACAAGTATAGTAATTGTCGTTCTATCGATAATATAAGCATAATATGGCTAATAATATGAGTTAGATTGATAATAGTAAGAGTAACAAGTATAGTAATTGTCGTTCTATCGATCATATCTGCATAATATGGTTAATAATATGAGTTAGCTTGATAATAATAAGAGTAATGAGTATAGTAATTGTCGTCCTATCGATCATATCCACATAATAAGGCCAATAATATGAGCTAGATTGATAATAATAAGAGTAATAAGTATAGTAATTGTCGTCCTATCGATCATATAAGCATAATGTGGCTAATAATATGAGTTAGATTAATAATAGTAAGGGTAATACGTGTAGTAATTGTCGTCCTATCGATCATATCCACATAATATGGCCAATAATATGAGTTAGATTGATAATAATAAGAGTAATAAGTATAGTAATTGTCGTCCCATCGATCATATCCACATAATATGGCCAATAATATGAGTTAGATTGATAATAATAAGAGTAACAAGTATAGTAATTGTCGTTCTATCGATAATATAAGCATAATATGGCTAATAATATGAATTAGATTGATAATAATAAGAGTAACAAGTATAGTAATTGTCGTTCTATCGACCATATAAGCATAATATGGCTAATAATATGTGTTAGATTGATAATAGTAAGAGTAATAAGTATAGCAATTGTCGTTCAATCGATCATATAAGCATAATGTGGCTAATAATATGAGTTAGATTAATAATAGTAAGAGTAATACGTATAGTAATTGTCGTCCTATCCATCATATCCACATAATATGGCCAATAATATGAGTTAGATTGATAATAATAAGAGTAGTAAGTATAGTGATTGTCGTCCTATCGATCATATAAGCATAATATGGCTAATAATATGAGTTAGATTGATAATAGTAAGAGTAATAAGTATAGTAATTGTCGTTCTATCGATCATATCTGCATAATATGGTTAATAATATGAGTTAGCTTGATAATAATAAGAGTAATGAGTATAGCAATTGTCGTCCTATCGATCATATCCACATAATAAGGCCAATAATATGAGCTAGATTGATAATAATAAGAGTAATAAGTATAGTAATTGTCGTTCTATCGATCATATAAGCATAATGTGGCTAATAATATGAGTTAGATTAATAATAGTAAGGGTAATACGTGTAGTAATTGTCGTCCTATCCATCATATCCACATAATATAGCCAATAATATGAGTTAGATTGATAATAATAAGAGTAGTAAGTATAGTGATTGTCGTCCTATCGATCATATAAGCATAATATGGCTAATAATATGAGTTAGATTGATAATAGTAAGAGTAATAAGTATAGTAATTGTCGTTCTATCGATCATATCTGCATAATATGGTTAATAATATGAGTTAGCTTGATAATAATAAGAGTAATGAGTATAGCAATTGTCGTCCTATCGATCATATCCACATAATAAGGCCAATAATATGAGCTAGATTGATAATAATAAGAGTAATAAGTATAGTAATTGTCGTTCTATCGATCATATAAGCATAATGTGGCTAATAATATGAGTTAGATTAATAATAGTAAGGGTAATACGTGTAGTAATTGTCGTCCTATCGATCATATCCACATAATATGGCCAATAATATGAGTTAGATTGATAATAATAAGAGTAATAAGTATAGTAATTGTCGTCCTATCGATCATATCCACATAATATGGCCAATAATATGAGTTAGATTGATAATAATAAGAGTAACAAGTATAGTAATTGTCGTTCTATCGATAATAATAGCATAATATGGCTAATAATATGAGTTAGATTGATAATAATCAGAGTAATAAGTATAGTAATTGTCGTTCAATCGATCATATAAGAATAGTATGGCTAATAATATGAGTTCGATTGATAATCGCAAGAGTAGTAGGCATAGTGATTGTCGTTCTACCGATCATATCTGCATAATATGGTTAATAATATAAGTTAGATTGATAATAATAAGAGTAATAAGTATAGTAATTGTCGTTCTATCGATCATATTAGCATAATGTGGCTAATAATATGAGTTAGATTAATAATAGTAAGAGTAATACGTATAGTAATTGTCGTCCTATCGATCATATCCACATAATATGGCCAATAATATGAGTTAGATTGATGATAATAAGAGTAATAAGTATAGTTATTGTCGTTCTATCGATCATATAAGCATAATATGGCTAATAATATATGTTAGATTGATAATAGTAAGAGTTATAAGTATAGTAATTATCGTCCTATCGATCATATCCACATAATATGGCCAATAATATGAGTCAGATTGATAATAATAAGAGTAATAAGTATTGTAATTGTCGTTCTATCGATCATATCTGCATAATATGGCCAATAATATGAGTGAGATTGATAATAATAAGAGTAATAAGTATAGTAATTGTCGTCCTATCGATCATATCCACATAATATGGCCAATAATATGAGTTAGATTGATAATAATAAGAGTAACAAGTATAGTAATTGTCGTTCTATCGATAATATAAGCATAATATGGCTAATAATATGAGTTAGATTGATAATAGTAAGAGTAACAAGTATAGTAATTGTCGTTCTATCGATCATATCTGCATAATATGGTTAATAATATGAGTTAGCTTGATAATAATAAGAGTAATGAGTATAGTAATTGTCGTCCTATCGATCATATCCACATAATAAGGCCAATAATATGAGCTAGATTGATAATAATAAGAGTAATAAGTATAGTAATTGTCGCCCTATCGATCATATAAGCATAATGTGGCTAATAATATGAGTTAGATTAATAATAGTAAGGGTAATACGTGTAGTAATTGTCGTCCTATCGATCATATCCACATAATATGGCCAATAATATGAGTTAGATTGATAATAATAAGAGTAATAAGTATAGTAATTGTCGTCCCATCGATCATATCCACATAATATGGCCAATAATATGAGTTAGATTGATAATAATAAGAGTAACAAGTATAGTAATTGTCGTTCTATCGATAATATAAGCATAATATGGCTAATAATATGAATTAGATTGATAATAATAAGAGTAACAAGTATAGTAATTGTCGTTCTATCGACCATATAAGCATAATATGGCTAATAATATGTGTTAGATTTATAATAATAAGAGTAACAAGTATAGTAATTGTCGTTCTATCGACCATATAAGTATAATATGGCTAATAATATGTGTTAGATTGATAATAGTAAGAGTAATAAGTATAGTAATTGTCGTTCAATCGATCATATAAGCATAATGTGGCTAATAATATGTGTTAGATTTGTAATAATAAGAGTAACAAGTATAGTAATTGTCGTTCTATCGACCATATAAGCATAATATGGCTAATAATATGTGTTAGATTGATAATAGTAAGAGTAATAAGTATAGCAATTGTCGTTCAATCGATCATATAAGCATAATGTGGCTAATAATATGAGTTAGATTAATAATAGTAAGAGTAATACGTATAGTAATTGTCGTCCTATCCATCATATCCACATAATATGGCCAATAATATGAGTTAGATTGATAATAATAAGAGTAGTAAGTATAGTGATTGTCGTCCTATCGATCATATAAGCATAATATGGCTAATAATATGAGTTAGATTGATAATAGTAAGAGTAATAAGTATAGTAATTGTCGTTCTATCGATCATATCTGCATAATATGGTTAATAATATGAGTTAGCTTGATAATAATAAGAGTAATGAGTATAGCAATTGTCGTCCTATCGATCATATCCACATAATAAGGCCAATAATATGAGCTAGATTGATAATAATAAGAGTAATAAGTATAGTAATTGTCGTTCTATCGATCATATAAGCATAATGTGGCTAATAATATGAGTTAGATTAATAATAGTAAGGGTAATACGTGTAGTAATTGTCGTCCTATCCATCATATCCACATAATATGGCCAATAATATGAGTTAGATTGATAATAATAAGAGTAGTAAGTATAGTGATTGTCGTCCTATCGATCATATAAGCATAATATGGCTAATAATATGAGTTAGATTGATAATAGTAAGAGTAATAAGTATAGTAATTGTCGTTCTGTCGATCATATCTGCATAATATGGTTAATAATATGAGTTAGCTTGATAATAATAAGAGAAATGAGTATAGCAATTGTCGTCCTATCGATCATATCCACATAATAAGGCCAATAATATGAGCTAGATTGATAATAATAAGAGTAATAAGTATAGTAATTGTCGTTCTATCGATCATATAAGCATAATGTGGCTAATAATATGAGTTAGATTAATAATAGTAAGGGTAATACGTGTAGTAATTGTCGTCCTATCGATCATATCCACATAATATGGCCAATAATATGAGTTAGATTGATAATAATAAGAGTAATAAGTATAGTAATTGTCGTCCTATCGATCATATCCACATAATATGGCCAATAATATGAGTTAGATTGATAATAATAAGAGTAACAAGTATAGTAATTGTCGTTCTATCGATAATAATAGCATAATATGGCTAATAATATGAGTTAGATTGATAATAATCAGAGTAATAAGTATAGTAATTGTCGTTCAATCGATCATATAAGAATAGTATGGCTAATAATATGAGTTCGATTGATAATCGCAAGAGTAGTAGGCATAGTGATTGTCGTTCTACCGATCATATCTGCATAATATGGTTAATAATATAAGTTAGATTGATAATAATAAGAGTAATAAGTATAGTAATTGTCGTTCTATCGATCATATTAGCATAATGTGGCTAATAATATGAGTTAGATTAATAATAGTAAGAGTAATACGTATAGTAATTGTCGTCCTATCGATCATATCCACATAATACGGCCAATAATATGAGTTAGATTGATGATAATAAGAGTAATAAGTATAGTAATTGTCGTTCTATCGATCATATAAGCATAATATGGCTAATAATATATGTTAGATTGATAATAGTAAGAGTTATAAGTATAGTAATTATCGTCCTATCGATCATATCCACATAATATGGCCAATAATATGAGTCAGATTGATAATAATAAGAGTAATAAGTATTGTAATTGTCGTCCTATCGATCATATCTGCATAATATGGCCAATAATATGAGTGAGATTGATAATAATAAGAGTAATAAGTATAGTAATTGTCGTCCTATCGATCATATCCACATAATATGGCCAATAATATGAGTTAGATTGATAATAATAAGAGTAACAAGTATAGTAATTGTCGTTCTATCGATAATATAAGCATAATATGGCTAATAATATGAGTTAGATTGATAATAGTAAGAGTAACAAGTATAGTAACTGTCGTTCTATCGATCATATCTGCATAATATGGTTAATAATATGAGTTAGCTTGATAATAATAAGAGTAATGAGTATAGTAATTGTCGTCCTATCGATCATATCCACATAATAAGGCCAATAATATGAGCTAGATTGATAATAATAAGAGTAATAAGTATAGTAATTGTCGTCCTATCGATCATATAAGCATAATGTGGCTAATAATATGAGTTAGATTAATAATAGTAAGGGTAATACGTGTAGTAATTGTCGTCCTATCGATCATATCCACATAATATGGCCAATAATATGAGTTAGATTGATAATAATAAGAGTAATAAGTATAGTAATTGTCGTCCCATCGATCATATCCACATAATATGGCCAATAATATGAGTTAGATTGATAATAATAAGAGTAACAAGTATAGTAATTGTCGTTCTATCGATAATATAAGCATAATATGGCTAATAATATGAATTAGATTGATAATAATAAGAGTAACAAGTATAGTAATTGTCGTTCTATCGACCATATAAGCATAATATGGCTAATAATATGTGTTAGATTTATAATAATAAGAGTAACAAGTATAGTAATTGTCGTTCTATCGACCATATAAGTATAATATGGCTAATAATATGTGTTAGATTGATAATAGTAAGAGTAATAAGTATAGTAATTGTCGTTCAATCGATCATATAAGCATAATGTGGCTAATAATATGAGTTAGATTAATAATAGTAAGAGTAATACGTGTAGTAATTGTCGTCCTATCGATCATATCGACATAATATGGCCAATAATATGAGTTAGATTGATAATAATAAGAGTAATAAGTATAGTAATTGTCGTCCTATCCATCATATCCACATAATATGGCCAATAATATGAGTTAGATTGATAATAATAAGAGTAACAAGTATAGTAATTGTCGTTCTATCGACCATATAAGCATAATGTGGCTAATAATATGAGTTAGATTGATAATAATAAGAGTAACAACTATAGTAATTGTCCTTCTATCGATAATATAAGCATAATAGGGCTAATAATATGAGTTAGATTGATAATAATAAGCGTAACAAGTATAGTAATTGTCGTTCAATCGATCCTATAAGCATAGTATGGCTAATAATATGAGTTCGATTGATAATCGCAAGAGTTGTAGGCATAGTGATTGTCGTTCTACCGATCATATCTGCATAATATGGCCAATAATATGAGTTAGATTGATAATAATAAGAGTAATGAGTATAGTAATTGTCGTTCTATCGACCATATAAGCATAATATGGCTAATAATATGAGTTAGATTGATAATAATAAGAGTAACAAGTATAGTAATTGCCTTTCCATCGATCATATAAGCATAATATGGCTAATAATATGTGTTAGATTTATAATAATAAGAGTAACAAGTATAGTAATTGTCGTTCTATCGACCATATAAGCATAATATGGCTAATAATATGTGTTAGATTGATAATAGTAAGAGTAATAAGTATAGTAATTGTCGTTCAATCGATCATATAAGCATAATGTGGCTAATAATATGAGTTAGATTAATAATAGTAAGAGTAATACGTATAGTAATTGTCGTCCTATCCATCATATCCACATAATATGGCCAATAATATGAGTTAGATTGATAATAATAAGAGTAGTAAGTATAGTGATTGTCGTCCTATCGATCATATAAGCATAATATGGCTAATAATATGAGTTAGATTGATAATAATAAGAGTAACAAGTATAGTAATTGTCGTTCTATCGATAATATAAGCATAATATGGCTAATAATATGAGTTAGATTGATAATAGTAAGAGTAATAAGTATAGTAATTGTCGTTCTATCGATCATATCTGCATAATATGGTTAATAATATGAGTTAGCTTGATAATAATAAGAGTAATGAGTATAGTAATTGTCGTCCTATCGATCATATCCACATAATAAGGCCAATAATATGAGCTAGATTGATAATAATAAGAGTAATAAGTATAGTAATTGTCGTTCTATCGATCATATAAGCATAATGTGGCTAATAATATGAGTTAGATTAATAATAGTAAGAGTAATACGTGTAGTAATTGTCGTCCTATCGATCATATCCACATAATATGGCCAATAATATGAGTTAGATTGATAATAATAAGAGTAATAAGTATAGTAATTGTCGTCCTATCGATCATATCCACATAATATGGCCAATAATATGAGTTAGATTGATAATAATAAGAGTAACAGGTATAGTAATTGTCGTTCTATCGACCATATAAGCATAATATGGCTAATAATATGAGTTAGATTGATAATAATAAGAGTAACAAGTTTAGTAATTGCCTTTCCATCGATCATATAAGCATAATATGGCTAATAATATGAGTTAGATTGATAATAATAAGAGTAATAAGTATAGTAATTGTCGTTCTATCGATCATATAAGCATAATATGGCTAATAATATGTGTTAGATTGATAATAGTAAGAGTAATAAGTATAGTAATTGTCGTTCAATCGATCATATAAGAATAGTATGGCTAATAATATGAGTTCGATTGATAATCGCAAGAGTAGTAGGCATAGTGATTGTCGTTCTACCGATCATATCTGCATAATATGGTTAATAATATAAGTTAGATTGATAATAATAAGAGTAATAAGTATAGTAATTGTCGTTCTATCGATCATATTAGCATAATGTGGCTAATAATATGAGTTAGATTAATAATAGTAAGAGTAATACGTATAGTAATTGTCGTCCTATCGATCATATCCACATAATATGGCCAATAATATGAGTTAGATTGATGATAATAAGAGTAATAAGTATAGTAATTGTCGTTCTATCGATCATATAAGCATAATATGGCTAATAATATATGTTAGATTGATAATAGTAAGAGTTATAAGTATAGTAATTATCGTCCTATCGATCATATCCACATAATATGGCCAATAATATGAGTCAGATTGATAATAATAAGAGTAATAAGTATTGTAATTGTCGTTCTATCGATCATATCTGCATAATATGGCCAATAATATGAGTGAGATTGATAATAATAAGAGTAATAAGTATAGTAATTGTCGTCCTATCGATCATATCCACATAATATGGCCAATAATATGAGTTAGATTGATAATAATAAGAGTAACAAGTATAGTAATTGTCGTTCTATCGATAATATAAGCATAATATGGCTAATAATATGAGTTAGATTGATAATAGTAAGAGTAATAAGTATAGTAATTGTCGTTCTATCGATCATATCTGCATAATATGGTTAATAATATGAGTTAGCTTGATAATAATAAGAGTAATGAGTATAGTAATTGTCGTCCTATCGATCATATCCACATAATAAGGCCAATAATATGAGCTAGATTGATAATAATAAGAGTAATAAGTATAGTAATTGTCGTCCTATCGATCATATAAGCATAATGTGGCTAATAATATGAGTTAGATTAATAATAGTAAGGGTAATACGTGTAGTAATTGTCGTCCTATCGATCATATCCACATAATATGGCCAATAATATGAGTTAGATTGATAATAATAAGAGTAATAAGTATAGTAATTGTCGTCCCATCGATCATATCCACATAATATGGCCAATAATATGAGTTAGATTGATAATAATAAGAGTAATAAGTATAGTAATTGTCGTTCTATCGATAATATAAGCATAATATGGCTAATAATATGAATTAGATTGATAATAATAAGAGTAACAAGTATAGTAATTGTCGTTCTATCGACCATATAAGCATAATATGGCTAATAATATGTGTTAGATTTATAATAATAAGAGTAACAAGTATAGTAATTGTCGTTCTATCGACCATATAAGCATAATATGGCTAATAATATGTGTTAGATTGATAATAGTAAGAGTAATAAGTATAGTAATTGTCGTTCAATCGATCATATAAGCATAATGTGGCTAATAATATGAGTTAGATTAATAATAGTAAGAGTAATACGTGTAGTAATTGTCGTCCTATCGATCATATCCACATAATATGGCCAATAATATGAGTTAGATTGATAATAATAAGAGTAATAAGTATAGTAATTGTCGTCCTATCCATCATATCCACATAATATGGCCAATAATATGAGTTAGATTGATAATAATAAGAGTAATAAGTATAGTAATTGTCGTCCTATCGATCATATCCACATAATATGGCCAATAATATGAGTTGGATTGATAATAATAAGAGTAACAAGTATAGTAATTGTCTTTCTATCGATCATATAAGCATAATATGGCTAATAATATGAGTTAGATTGATAATAATAAGAGTAACAACTATAGTAATTGTCCTTCTATCGATAATATAAGCATAATAGGGCTAATAATATGAGTTAGATTGATAATAATAAGCGTAACAAGTATAGTAATTGTCGTTCAATCGATCCTATAAGCATAGTATGGCTAATAATATGAGTTCGATTGATAATCGCAAGAGTTGTAGGCATAGTGATTGTCGTTCTACCGATCATATCTGCATAATATGGCCAATAATATGAGTTAGATTGATAATAATAAGAGTAATGAGTATAGTAATTGTCGTTCTATCGACCATATAAGCATAATATGGCTAATAATATGAGTTAGATTGATAATAATAAGAGTAACAAGTATAGTAATTGCCTTTCCATCGATCATATAAGCATAATATGGCTAATAATATGTGTTAGATTTATAATAATAAGAGTAACAAGTATAGTAATTGTCGTTCTATCGACCATATAAGCATAATATGGCTAATAATATGTGTTAGATTGATAATAGTAAGAGTAATAAGTATAGTAATTGTCGTTCAATCGATCATATAAGCATAATGTGGCTAATAATATGAGTTAGATTAATAATAGTAAGAGTAATACGTATAGTAATTGTCGTCCTATCCATCATATCCACATAATATGGCCAATAATATGAGTTAGATTGATAATAATAAGAGTAGTAAGTATAGTGATTGTCGTCCTATCGATCATATAAGCATAATATGGCTAATAATATGAGTTAGATTGATAATAATAAGAGTAACAAGTATAGTAATTGTCGTTCTATCGATAATATAAGCATAATATGGCTAATAATATGAGTTAGATTGATAATAGTAAGAGTAATAAGTATAGTAATTGTCGTTCTATCGATCATATCTGCTTAATATGGTTAATAATATGAGTTAGCTTGATAATAATAAGAGTAATGAGTATAGTAATTGTCGTCCTATCGATCATATCCACATAATAAGGCCAATAATATGAGCTAGATTGATAATAATAAGAGTAATAAGTATAGTAATTGTCGTTCTATCGATCTTATATGCATAATGTGGCTAATAATATGAGTTAGATTAATAATAGTAAGAGTAATACGAGTAGTAATTGTCGTCCTATCGATCATATCCACATAATATGGCCAATAATATGAGTTAGATTGATAATAATAAGAGTAATAAGTATAGTAATTGTCGTTCTATCGATAATATAAGCATAATGTGGCTAATAATATGAGTTAGATTGATAATAATAAGAGTAATAAGTATAGTAATTGTCGTTCAATCGATCATATAAGCATAATGTGGCTAATAATATGAGTTAGATTGATAATAATAAGAGTAACAAGTATAGTAATTGCCTTTCTATCGACCATATAAGCATAATATGGCTAATAATATCAGTTAGATTGACAATAATAAGAGTAACAAGTATAGTAATTGTCTTTCTATCGATCATATAAGCATAATATGGCTAATAATATGGGTTAGATTGATAATAATAAGCGTAGCAAGTATAGTAATTGTCGTTCAATCGATCATATCTGCATAATATGTTTAATAATATGAGTTAGATTGATAATAATAAGAGTAATGAGTATAGTAATTGTCGTCCTATCGATCATATCCACATAATATGGCCAATAATATGAGTTAGATTGATAATAATAAGAGTAACAAGTATAGTAATTGTCGTTCTTTCGATAATATAAGCATAATATGGCTAATAATATGTGTTGGAATGATAATAATTGGAGTAACAACTATAGTAATTGTCCTTCTATCGATAATATAAGCATAATATGGCTAATAATATGAGTTAGATTGATAATAATAAGCGTAACAGGTATAGTAATTGTCGTTCAATCGATCATATAAGCATAGTATGGCTAATAATATGAGTTCGATTGATAATCGCAAGAGTAGTAGGCATAGTGATTGTCGTTCTACCGATCATATCTGCATAATATGGTTAATAATATGAGTTAGATTGATAATAATAAGAGTAATAAGTATAGTAATTGTCGTTCTATCGATCATATAAGCATAATATGGCTAATAATATGTGTTAGATTGATAATAGTAGGAGTAATAAGAATAGTAATTGTCGTTCAATCGATCATATTAGCATAATGTGGCTAATAATATGAGTTAGATTAATAATAGTAAGAGTAATACGTATAGTAATTGTCGTCCTATCGATCATATCCACATAATATGGCCAATAATATGAGTTAGATTGATAATAATAAGCGTAACAAGTATAGTAATTGTCGTTCAATCGATCCTATAAGCATAGTATGGCTAATAATATGAGTTCGATTGATAATCGCAAGAGTTGTAGGCATAGTGATAGTCGTCCTATCCATCATATCCACATAATATTGCCAATAATATGAGTTAGATTGATAATAATAAGAGTAGTAAGTATAGTGATTGTCGTCCTATCGATCATATAAGCATAATATGGCTAATAATATGAGTTAGATTGATAATAATAAGTGTAACAAGTATAGTAATTGTCGTTCTATCGATAATATAAGCATAATATGGCTAATAATATGAGTTAGATTGATAATAGTAAGAGTAGTAAGTATAGTAATTGTCGTTCTATCGATCATATCTGCATAATATGGTTAATAATATGAGTTAGCTTGATAATAATAAGAGTAATGAGTATAGTAATTGTCGTCCTATCGATCATATCCACATAATAAGGCCAATAATATGAGCTAGATTGATAATAATAAGAGTAATAAGTATAGTAATTGTCGTTCTATCGATCATATAAGCATAATGTGGCTAATAATATGAGTTAGATTAATAATAGTAAGAGTAATACGAGTAGTAATTGTCGTCCTATCGATCATATCCACATAATATGGCCAATAATATGAGTTAGATTGATAATAATAAGAGTAATAAGTATAGTAACTGTCGTCCTATCGATCATATCCACATAATATGGCCAATAATATGAGTTAGATTGATAATAATAAGAGTAACAAGTATAGTAATTGTCGTTCTATCGATCATATGAGCATAATATGGCTAATAATATGAGTTAGATTGATAATAATAAGAGTAACAAGTATAGTAATTGCCTTTCCATCGATCATATAAGCATAATATGGCTAATAATATGAGTTAGATTGATAATAATAAGAGTAATAAGTATAGTAGTTGTCGTTCTATCGATAATATAAGCATAATATGGCTAATAATATGAATTAGATTGATAATAATAAGAGTAATAAGTATAGTAATTGTCGTTCAATCGATCATATAAGCATAATTTGGCTAATAATATGAGTTAGATTAATAATAGTAAGAGTAATACGTGTAGTAATTGTCGTCCTATCGATCATATCCACATAATATGGCCAATAATATGAGTTAGATTGATAATAATAAGAGTAATAAGTATAGTAATTGTCGTTCTATCGATAATATAAGCATAATGTGGCTAATAATATGAGTTAGATTGATAATAATAAGAGTAATAAGTATAGTAATTGTCGTTCAATCGATCATATAAGCATAATGTGGCTAATAATATGAGTTAGATTGATAATAATAAGAGTAACAAGTATAGTAATTGCCTTTCTATCGACCATATAAGCATAATATGGCTAATAATATCAGTTAGATTGATAATAATAAGAGTAACAAGTATAGTAATTGTCTTTCTATCGATCATATAAGCATAATATGGCTAATAATATGGGTTAGATTGATAATAATAAGCGTAGCAAGTATAGTAATTGTCGTTCAATCGATCATATCTGCATAATATGTTTAATAATATGAGTTAGATTGATAATAATAAGAGTAATGAGTATAGTAATTGTCGTCCTATCGATCATATCCACATAATATGGCCAATAATATGAGTTAGATTGATAATAATAAGAGTAACAAGTATAGTAATTGTCGTTCTTTCGATAATATAAGCATAATATGGCTAATAATATGTGTTGGAATGATAATAATTTGAGTAACAACTATAGCAATTGTCCTTCTATCGATAATATAAGCATAATATGGCTAATAATATGAGTTAGATTGATAATAATAAGCGTAACAGGTATAGTAATTGTCGTTCAATCGATCATATAAGCATAGTATGGCTAATAATATGAGTTCGATTGATAATCGCAAGAGTAGTAGGCATAGTGATTGTCGTTCTACCGATCATATCTGCATAATATGGTTAATAATATGAGTTAGATTGATAATAATAAGAGTAATAAGTATAGTAATTGTCGTTCTATCGATCATATAAGCATAATATGGCTAATAATATGTGTTAGATTGATAATAGTAGGAGTAATAAGAATAGTAATTGTCGTTCAATCGATCATATTAGCATAATGTGGCTAATAATATGAGTTAGATTAATAATAGTAAGAGTAATACGTATAGTAATTGTCGTCCTATCGATCATATCCACATAATATGGCCAATAATATGAGTTAGATTGATAATAATAAGCGTAACAAGTATAGTAATTGTCGTTCAATCGATCCTATAAGCATAGTATGGCTAATAATATGAGTTCGATTGATAATCGCAAGAGTTGTAGGCATAGTGATAGTCGTCCTATCCATCATATCCACATAATATTGCCAATAATATGAGTTAGATTGATAATAATAAGAGTAGTAAGTATAGTGATTGTCGTCCTATCGATCATATAAGCATAATATGGCTAATAATATGAGTTAGATTGATAATAATAAGAGTAACAAGTATAGTAATTGTCGTTCTATCGATAATATAAGCATAATATGGCTAATAATATGAGTTAGATTGATAATAGTAAGAGTAATAAGTATAGTAATTGTCGTTCTATCGATCATATCTGCATAATATGGTTAATAATATGAGTTAGCTTGATAATAATAAGAGTAATGAGTATAGTAATTGTCGTCCTATCGATCATATCCACATAATAAGGCCAATAATATGAGCTAGATTGATAATAATAAGAGTAACAAGTATAGTAATTGTCGTTCTTTCGATAATATAAGCATAATATGGCTAATAATATGTGTTGGATTGATAATAATTGGAGTAACAACTATAGTAATTGTCCTTCTATCGATAATATAAGCATAATATGGCTAATAATATGAGTTAGATTGATAATAATAAGCGTAACAGGTATAGTAATTGTCGTTCAATCGATCATATAAGAATAGTATGGCTAATAATATGAGTTCGATTGATAATCGCAAGAGTAGTAGGCATAGTGATTGTCGTTCTACCGATCATATCTGCATAATATGGTTAATAATATGAGTTAGACTGATAATAATAAGAGTAATAAGTATAGTAATTGTCGTTCTATCGATCATATAAGCATAATATGGCTAATAATATGTGTTAGATTGATAATAGTAGAAGTAATAAGAATAGTAATTGTCGTTCAATCGATCTTATTAGCATAATGTGGCTAATAATATGAGTTAGATTAATAATAGTAAGAGTAATACGTATAGTAATTGTCGTCCTATCGATCATATCCACATAATATGGCCAATAATATGAGTTAGATTGATGATAATAAGAGTAATAAGTATAGTAATTGTCGTTCTATCGATCATATAAGCATAATATGGCTAATAATATATGTTAGATTGATAATAGTAAGAGTAATAAGTATAGTAATTATCGTCCTATCGATCATATCCACATAATATGGCCAATAATATGAGTCAGATTGATAATAATAAGAGTAATAAGTATTGTAATTGTCGTTCTATCGATCATATCTGCATAATATGGAAATAATATGAGTTAGATTGATAATAGTAAGAGTAATAAGTATAGTAATTGTCGTCCTATCGATCATATCCACATAATATGGCCAATAATATGAGTTAGATTGATAATAATAAGAGCAATAAGTATAGTAATTGTCGTTCTATCGATCATATAAGCATAATATGGCTAATAATATGAGTTAGATTGATAATAATAAGAGTAATAAGTATAGTAATTGTCGTTCTATCGATCATATGAGCATAATATGGCTAATAATATGAATTAGATTGATAATAATAAGAGTAATAAGTATAGTAATTGTCGTTCAATCGATCATATAAGCATAATGTGGCTAATAATATGAGTTAGATTAATAATAGTAAGAGTAATACGTGTAGTAATTGTCGTCCTATCGATCATATCCACATAATATGGCCAATAATATGAGTTAGATTGATAATAATAAGAGTAATAAGTATAGTAACTGTCGTCCTATCGATCATATCCACATAATATGGCCAATAATATGAGTTAGATTGATAATAATAAGAGTAACAAGTATAGTAATTGTCGTTCTATCGACCATATAAGCATAATATGGCTAATAATATGTGTTAGATTTATAATAATAAGAGTAGTAAGTATAGTGATTGTCGTCCTATCGATCATATAAGCATAATATGGCTAATAATATGAGTTAGATTGATAATAATAAGAGTAACAAGTATAGTAATTGTCGTTCTATCGATAATATAAGCATAATATGGCTAATAATATGAGTTAGATTGATAATAGTAAGAGTAATAAGTATAGTAATTGTCCTTCTATCGATCATATCTGCATAATATGGTTAATAATATGAGTTAGCTTGATAATAATAAGAGTAATGAGTATAGTAATTGTCGTCCTATCGATCATATCCACATAATAAGGCCAATAATATGAGCTAGATTGATAATAATAAGAGTAACAAGTATAGTAATTGTCGTTCTTTCGATAATATAAGCATAATATGGCTAATAATATGTGTTGGATTGATAATAATTGGAGTAACAACTATAGTAATTGTCCTTCTATCGATAATATAAGCATAATATGGCTAATAATATGAGTTAGATTGATAATAATAAGCGTAACAGGTATAGTAATTGTCGTTCAATCGATCATATAAGCATAGTATGGCTAATAATATGAGTTCGATTGATAATCGCAAGAGTAGTAGGCATAGTGATTGTCGTTCTACCGATCATATCTGCATAATATGGTTAATAATATGAGTTAGATTGATAATAATAAGAGTAATAAGTATAGTAATTGTCGTTCTATCGATCATATAAGCATAATATGGCTAATAATATGTGTTAGATTGATAATAGTAGGAGTAATAAGAATAGTAATTGTCGTTCAATCGATCATATTAGCATAATGTGGCTAATAATATGAGTTAGATTAATAATAGTAAGAGTAATACGTATAGTAATTGTCGTCCTATCGATCATATCCACATAATATGGCCAATAATATGAGTTAGATTGATAATAATAAGCGTAACAAGTATAGTAATTGTCGTTCAATCGATCCTATAAGCATAGTATGGCTAATAATATGAGTTCGATTGATAATCGCAAGAGTTGTAGGCATAGTGATAGTCGTCCTATCCATCATATCCACATAATATTGCCAATAATATGAGTTAGATTGATAATAATAAGAGTAGTAAGTATAGTGATTGTCGTCCTATCGATCATATAAGCATAATATGGCTAATAATATGAGTTAGATTGATAATAATAAGAGTAACAAGTATAGTAATTGTCGTTCTATCGATAATATAAGCATAATATGGCTAATAATATGAGTTAGATTGATAATAGTAAGAGTAATAAGTATAGTAATTGTCGTTCTATCGATCATATCTGCATAATATGGTTAATAATATGAGTTAGCTTGATAATAATAAGAGTAATGAGTATAGTAATTGTCGTCCTATCGATCATATCCACATAATAAGGCCAATAATATGAGCTAGATTGATAATAATAAGAGTAACAAGTATAGTAATTGTCGTTCTTTCGATAATATAAGCATAATATGGCTAATAATATGTGTTGGATTGATAATAATTGGAGTAACAACTATAGTAATTGTCCTTCTATCGATAATATAAGCATAATATGGCTAATAATATGAGTTAGATTGATAATAATAAGCGTAACAGGTATAGTAATTGTCGTTCAATCGATCATATAAGAATAGTATGGCTAATAATATGAGTTCGATTGATAATCGCAAGAGTAGTAGGCATAGTGATTGTCGTTCTACCGATCATATCTGCATAATATGGTTAATAATATGAGTTAGACTGATAATAATAAGAGTAATAAGTATAGTAATTGTCGTTCTATCGATCATATAAGCATAATATGGCTAATAATATGTGTTAGATTGATAATAGTAGAAGTAATAAGAATAGTAATTGTCGTTCAATCGATCTTATTAGCATAATGTGGCTAATAATATGAGTTAGATTAATAATAGTAAGAGTAATACGTATAGTAATTGTCGTCCTATCGATCATATCCACATAATATGGCCAATAATATGAGTTAGATTGATGATAATAAGAGTAATAAGTATAGTAATTGTCGTTCTATCGATCATATAAGCATAATATGGCTAATAATATATGTTAGATTGATAATAGTAAGAGTAATAAGTATAGTAATTATCGTCCTATCGATCATATCCACATAATATGGCCAATAATATGAGTCAGATTGATAATAATAAGAGTAATAAGTATTGTAATTGTCGTTCTATCGATCATATCTGCATAATATGGAAATAATATGAGTTAGATTGATAATAGTAAGAGTAATAAGTATAGTAATTGTCGTCCTATCGATCATATCCACATAATATGGCCAATAATATGAGTTAGATTGATAATAATAAGAGCAATAAGTATAGTAATTGTCGTTCTATCGATCATATAAGCATAATATGGCTAATAATATGAGTTAGATTGATAATAATAAGAGTAATAAGTATAGTAATTGTCGTTCTATCGATCATATGAGCATAATATGGCTAATAATATGAATTAGATTGATAATAATAAGAGTAATAAGTATAGTAATTGTCGTTCAATCGATCATATAAGCATAATGTGGCTAATAATATGAGTTAGATTAATAATAGTAAGAGTAATACGTGTAGTAATTGTCGTCCTATCGATCATATCCACATAATATGGCCAATAATATGAGTTAGATTGATAATAATAAGAGTAATAAGTATAGTAACTGTCGTCCTATCGATCATATCCACATAATATGGCCAATAATATGAGTTAGATTGATAATAATAAGAGTAACAAGTATAGTAATTGTCGTTCTATCGACCATATAAGCATAATATGGCTAATAATATGTGTTAGATTTATAATAATAAGAGTAGTAAGTATAGTGATTGTCGTCCTATCGATCATATAAGCATAATATGGCTAATAATATGAGTTAGATTGATAATAATAAGAGTAACAAGTATAGTAATTGTCGTTCTATCGATAATATAAGCATAATATGGCTAATAATATGAGTTAGATTGATAATAGTAAGAGTAATAAGTATAGTAATTGTCCTTCTATCGATCATATCTGCATAATATGGTTAATAATATGAGTTAGCTTGATAATAATAAGAGTAATGAGTATAGTAATTGTCGTCCTATCGATCATATCCACATAATAAGGCCAATAATATGAGCTAGATTGATAATAATAAGAGTAACAAGTATAGTAATTGTCGTTCTTTCGATAATATAAGCATAATATGGCTAATAATATGTGTTGGATTGATAATAATTGGAGTAACAACTATAGTAATTGTCCTTCTATCGATAATATAAGCATAATATGGCTAATAATATGAGTTAGATTGATAATAATAAGCGTAACAGGTATAGTAATTGTCGTTCAATCGATCATATAAGAATAGTATGGCTAATAATATGAGTTCGATTGATAATCGCAAGAGTAGTAGGCATAGTGATTGTCGTTCTACCGATCATATCTGCATAATATGGTTAATAATATGAGTTAGATTGATAATAATAAGAGTAATAAGTATAGTAATTGTCGTTCTATCGATCATATAAGCATAATATGGCTAATAATATGTGTTAGATTGATAATAGTAGGAGTAATAAGAATAGTAATTGTCGTTCAATCGATCATATTAGCATAATGTGGCTAATAATATGAGTTAGATTAATAATAGTAAGAGTAATACGTATAGTAATTGTCGTCCTATCGATCATATCCACATAATATGGCCAATAATATGAGTTAGATTGATGATAATAAGAGTAATAAGTATAGTAATTGTCGTTCTATCGATCATATAAGCATAATATGGCTAATAATATATGTTAGATTGATAATAGTAAGAGTAATAAGTATAGTAATTATCGTCCTCTCGATCATATCCACATAATATGGCCAATAATATGAGTCAGATTGATAATAATAAGAGTAATAAGTATTGTAATTGTCGTTCTATCGATCATATCTGCATAATATGGAAATAATATGAGTTATATTGATAATAATAAGAGTAATAAGTATAGTAATTGTCGTCCTATCGATCATATCCACATAATATGGCCAATAATATGAGTTAGATTGATAATAATAAGAGCAATAAGTATAGTAATTGTCGTTCTATCGATCATATAAGCATAATATGGCTAATAATATGAGTTAGATTGATAATAATAAGAGTAATAAGTATAGTAATTATCGTCCTATCGATCATATCCACATAATATGGCCAATAATATGAGTCAGATTGATAATAATAAGAGTAATAAGTATTGTAATTGTCGTTCTATCGATCATATCTGCATAATATGGAAATAATATGAGTTAGATTGATAATAATAAGAGTAACAAGTATAGTAATTGTCGTTCTATCGACCATATAAGCATAATATGGCTAATAATATGTGTTAGATTTATAATAATAAGAGTAGTAAGTATAGTGATTGTCGTCCTATCGATCATATAAGCATAATATGGCTAATAATATGAGTTAGATTGATAATAATAAGAGTAACAGGTATAGTAATTGTCGTTCTATCGATAATATAAGCATAATATGGCTAATAATATGAGTTAGATTGATAATAGTAAGAGTAATAAGTATAGTAATTGTCGTTCTATCGATCATATCTGCATAATATGGTTAATAATATGAGTTAGCTTGATAATAATAAGAGTAATGAGTTTAGTAATTGTCGTCCTATCGATCATATCCACATAATAAGGCCAATAATATGAGCTAGATTGATAATAATAAGAGTAACAAATATAGTAATTGTCGTTCTTTCGATAATATAAGCATAATATGGCTAATAATATGTGTTGGATTGATAATAATTGGAGTAACAACTATAGTAATTGTCCTTCTATCGATAATATAAGCATAATATGGCTAATAATATGAGTTAGATTGATAATAATAAGCGTAACAGGTATAGTAATTGTCGTTCAATCGATCATATAAGAATAGTATGGCTAATAATATGAGTTCGATTGATAATCGCAAGAGTAGTAGGCATAGTGATTGTCGTTCTACCGATCATATCTGCATAATATGGTTAATAATATGAGTTAGATTGATAATAATAAGAGTAATAAGTATAGTAATTGTCGTTCTATCGATCATATTAGCATAATGTGGCTAATAATATGAGTTAGATTAATAATAGTAAGAGTAATACGTATAGTAATTGTCGTCCTATCGATCATATCCACATAATATGGCCAATAATATGAGTTAGATTGATGATAATAAGAGTAATAAGTATAGTAATTGTCGTTCTATCGATCATATAAGCATAATATGGCTAATAATATATGTTAGATTGATAATAGTAAGAGTTATAAGTATAGTAATTATCGTCCTATCGATCATATCCACATAATATGGCCAATAATATGAGTCAGATTGATAATAATAAGAGCAATAAGTATAGTAATTGTCGTTCTATCGATCATATAAGCATAATATGGCTAATAATATGAGTTAGATTGATAATAATAAGAGTAATAAGTATAGTAATTGTCGTTCTATCGATCATATGAGCATAATATGTCTAATAATATGAATTAGATTGATAATAATAAGAGTAATAAGTATAGTAATTGTCGTTCAATCGATCATATAAGCATAATGTGGCTAATAATATGAGTTAGATTAATAATAGTAAGAGTAATACGTGTAGTAATTGTCGTCCTATCGATCATATCCACATAATATGGCCAATAATATGAGTTAGATTGATAATAATAAGAGTAATAAGTATAGTAACTGTCGTCCTATCGATCATATCCACATAATATGGCCAATAATATGAGTTAGATTGATAATAATAAGAGTAACAAGTATAGTAATTGTCGTTCTATCGACCATATAAGCATAATATGGCTAATAATATGTGTTAGATTTATAATAATAAGAGTAGTAAGTATAGTGATTGTCGCCCTATCGATCATATAAGCATAATATGGCTAATAATATGAGTTAGATTGATAATAATAAGAGTAACAAGTATAGTAATTGTCGTTCTATCGATAATATAAGCATAATATGGCTAATAATATGAGTTAGATTGATAATAGTAAGAGTAATAAGTATAGTAATTGTCGTTCTATCGATCATATCTGCATAATATGGTTAATAATATGAGTTAGCTTGATAATAATAAGAGTAATGAGTATAGTAATTGTCGTCCGATCGATCATATCCACATAATAAGGCCAATAATATGAGCTAGATTGATAATAATAAGAGTAACAAGTATAGTAATTGTCGTTCTATCGATCATATCTGCATAATATGGTTAATAATATGAGTTAGCTTGATAATAATAAGAGTAATGAGTATAGTAATTGTCGTCCTATCGATCATATCCACATAATAAGGCCAATAATATGAGCTAGATTGATAATAATAAGAGTAATAAGTATAGTAATTGTCGTTCTATCGATCATATAAGCATAATGTGGCTAATAATATGAGTTAGATTAATAATAGTAAGAGTAATACGTGTAGTAATTGTCGTCCTATCGATTATATCCACATAATATGGCCAATAATATGAGTTAGATTGATAATAATAAGAGTAATAAGTATAGTAATTGTCGTCCTATCGATCATATCCACATAATATGGCCAATAATATGAGTTAGATTGATAATAATAAGAGTAACAGGTATAGTAATTGTCGTTCTATCGACCATATAAGCATAATATGGCTAATAATATGAGTTAGATTGATAATAATAAGAGTAATGAGTATAGTAATTGTCGTCCTATCGATCATATCCACATAATAAGGCCAATAATATGAGCTAGATTGATAATAATAAGAGTAATAAGTATAGTAATTGTCGTTCTATCGATCATATAAGCATAATGTGGCTAATAATATGAGTTAGATTAATAATAGTAAGAGTAATACGTATAGTAATTGTCGTCCTATCCATCATATCCACATAATATGGCCAATAATATGAGTTAGATTGATAATAATAAGAGTAGTAAGTATAGTGATTGTCGTCCTATCGATCATATAAGCATAATATGGCTAATAATATGAGTTAGATTGATAATAGTAAGAGTAATAAGTATAGTAATTGTCGTCCTATTGATCATATCCACATAATATGGCCAATAATATGAGTTAGATTGATAATAATAAGATTAATAAGTATAGTAATTGTCGTCCTATCGATCATATCCACATAATATGGCCAATAATATGAGTTAGATTGATAATAATAAGAGCAACAAGTATAGTAATTGTCGTTCTATCGACCATATAAGCATAATATGGCTAGTAATATGTGTTAGATTTATAATAATAAGAGTAACAAGTATAGTAATTGTCGTTCTATCGACCATATAAGCATAATATGGCTAATAATATGTGTTAGATTGACAATAGTAAGAGTAATAAGTATAGTAATTGTCGTTCAATCGATCATATAAGCATAATGTGGCTAATAATATGAGTTAGATTAATAATAGTAAGAGTAATACGTGTAGTAATTGTCGTCCTATCGATCATATCCACATAATATGGCCAATAATATGAGTTAGATTGATAATAATAAGAGTAATAAGTATAGTAATTGTCGTCCTATCCATCATATCCACATAATATGGCCAATAATATGAGTTAGATTGATAATAATAAGAGTAATAAGTATAGTAATTGTCGTCCTATCGATCATATCCACATAATATGGCCAATAATATGAGTTGGATTGATAATAATAAGAGTAACAAGTATAGTAATTGTCTTTCTATCGATCATATAAGCATAATATGGCTAATAATATGAGTTAGATTGATAATAATAAGAGTAACAACTATAGTAATTGTCCTTCTATCAATAATATAAGCATAATATGGCTAATAATATGAGTTAGATTGATAATAATAAGCGTAACAAGTATAGTAATTGTCCTTCTTTCGATAATATAAGCATAATATAGCCAATAATATGAGTTAGATTGATAATAATAAGAGTAATAAGTATAGTAATTGTCGTTCTATCGATCATATAAGCATAATATGGCTAATAATATGAGTTAGATTGATAATAATAAGAGTAACAAGTATAGTAATTGTCGTTCCATCGATAATATAAGCATAATATGGCTAATAATATGAGTTCGATTGATAATAGCAAGAGTAATAGGCACAGTGATTGTCGTTCTACCGATCATATCTGCATAATATGTTTAATAATATGAGTTAGATTGATAATAATAAGAGTAATAAGTATAGTAATTGTCGTTCTATCGATCATATAAGCCTAATATGGCTAATAATATGGGTTCGATTGATAATAGTAAGAGTAATAAGTATGGTAATTGTCGTTCAATCGATCATATCCACATAATATGGCCAATAATATGAGTTAGATTGATAATAATAAGAGTAACAAGTATAGTAATTGTCTTTCTATCGATCATATAAGCATAATATGGCTAATAATATGAGTTAGATTGATAATAATAAGAGTAACAACTATAGTAATTGTCCTTCTATCAATAATACAAGCATAATATGGCTAATAATATGAGTTAGATTGATAATAATAAGCGTAACAAGTATAGTAATTGTCCTTCTTTCGATAATATAAGCATAATATGGCCAATAATATGAGTTAGATTGATAATAATAAGAGTAATAAGTATAGTAATTGTCGTTCTATCGATCATATAAGCATAATATGGCTAATAATATGAGTTAGATTGATAATAATAAGAGTAACAAGTATAGTAATTGTCGTTCCATCGATAATATAAGCATAATATGGCTAATAATATGAGTTAGATTGATAATAGTAAGAGTAATAAGTATAGTAATTGTCGTTCTATCGATCATATTCACATAATATGGCCAATAATTTGAGTTAGATTGATAATAATAAGAGTAACAAGTATAGTAATTGTCTTTCTATCGATCATATAAGCACAATATGGCTAATGATATGAGTTAGATTGATAATAATAAGAGTAACAACTATAGTAATTGTCCTTCTATCAATAATATAAGCATAATATGGCTAATAATATGAGATAGATTGATAATAATAAGAGTAATAAGTATAGTAATTGTCGTCCTATCGTTCATATCCACATAATATGGCCAATAATATGAGTTAGATTGATAATAATAAGCGTAACAAGTATAGTAATTGTCCTTCTTTCGATAATATAAGCATAATATGGCCAATAATATGAGTTAGATTGATAATAATAAGCGTAACAAGTATAGTAATTGTCCTTCTTTCGATAATATAAGCATAATATGGCTAATAATATGAGTTAGATTGATAATAATAAGAGTAACAAGTTTAGTAATTGCCGTTCCATCGATCATATAAGCATAATATGGCTAATAATATGAGTTAGATTGATAATAATAAGAGTAATGAGTATAGTAATTGTCGTTCTATCGATCATATAAGCATAATATGGCTAATAATATGAGTTAGATTGATAATAATAAGAGTAACAGGTATAGTAATTGTCGTTCTATCGATAATATAAGCATAATATGGCTAATAATATGAGTTAGATTGATAACAGTAAGAGTAACAAGTATAGCAATTGTCGTTCTATCGATCATATCCACATAATATGGCCAATAATATGAGTTAGATTGATGATAATAAGAGTAATAAGTATAGTAATTGTCGTTCTATCGATCATATAAGCATAATATGGCTAATAATATATGTTAGATTGATAATAGTAAGAGTAATAAGTATAGTAATTATCGTCCTCTCGATCATATCCACATAATATGGCCAATAATATGAGTCAGATTGATAATAATAAGAGTAATAAGTATTGTAATTGTCGTTCTATCGATCATATCTGCATAATATGGAAATAATATGAGTTATATTGATAATAATAAGAGTAATAAGTATAGTAATTGTCGTCCTATCGATCATATCCACATAATATGGCCAATAATATGAGTTAGATTGATAATAATAAGAGCAATAAGTATAGTAATTGTCGTTCTATCGATCATATAAGCATAATATGGCTAATAATATGAGTTAGATTGATAATAATAAGAGTAATAAGTATAGTAATTATCGTCCTATCGATCATATCCACATAATATGGCCAATAATATGAGTCAGATTGATAATAATAAGAGTAATAAGTATTGTAATTGTCGTTCTATCGATCATATCTGCATAATATGGAAATAATATGAGTTAGATTGATAATAATAAGAGTAACAAGTATAGTAATTGTCGTTCTATCGACCATATAAGCATAATATGGCTAATAATATGTGTTAGATTTATAATAATAAGAGTAGTAAGTATAGTGATTGTCGTCCTATCGATCATATAAGCATAATATGGCTAATAATATGAGTTAGATTGATAATAATAAGAGTAACAGGTATAGTAATTGTCGTTCTATCGATAATATAAGCATAATATGGCTAATAATATGAGTTAGATTGATAATAGTAAGAGTAATAAGTATAGTAATTGTCGTTCTATCGATCATATCTGCATAATATGGTTAATAATATGAGTTAGCTTGATAATAATAAGAGTAATGAGTTTAGTAATTGTCGTCCTATCGATCATATCCACATAATAAGGCCAATAATATGAGCTAGATTGATAATAATAAGAGTAACAAATATAGTAATTGTCGTTCTTTCGATAATATAAGCATAATATGGCTAATAATATGTGTTGGATTGATAATAATTGGAGTAACAACTATAGTAATTGTCCTTCTATCGATAATATAAGCATAATATGGCTAATAATATGAGTTAGATTGATAATAATAAGCGTAAAAGGTATAGTAATTGTCGTTCAATCGATCATATAAGAATAGTATGGCTAATAATATGAGTTCGATTGATAATCGCAAGAGTAGTAGGCATAGTGATTGTCGTTCTACCGATCATATCTGCATAATATGGTTAATAATATGAGTTAGATTGAAAATAATAAGAGTAATAAGTATAGTAATTGTCGTTCTATCGATCATATTAGCATAATGTGGCTAATAATATATGTTAGATTGATAATAGTAAGAGTTATAAGTATAGTAATTATCGTCCTATCGATCATATCCACATAATATGGCCAATAATATGAGTCAGATTGATAATAATAAGAGCAATAAGTATAGTAATTGTCGTTCTATCGATCATATAAGCATAATATGGCTAATAATATGAGTTAGATTGATAATAATAAGAGTAATAAGTATAGTAATTGTCGTTCTATCGATCATATGAGCATAATATGTCTAATAATATGAATTAGATTGATAATAATAAGAGTAATAAGTATAGTAATTGTCGTTCAATCGATCATATAAGCATAATGTGGCTAATAATATGAGTTAGATTAATAATAGTAAGAGTAATACGTGTAGTAATTGTCGTCCTATCGATCATATCCACATAATATGGCCAATAATATGAGTTAGATTGATAATAATAAGAGTAATAAGTATAGTAACTGTCGTCCTATCGATCATATCCACATAATATGGCCAATAATATGAGTTAGATTGATAATAATAAGAGTAACAAGTATAGTAATTGTCGTTCTATCGACCATATAAGCATAATATGGCTAATAATATGTGTTAGATTTATAATAATAAGAGTAGTAAGTATAGTGATTGTCGCCCTATCGATCATATAAGCATAATATGGCTAATAATATGAGTTAGATTGATAATAATAAGAGTAACAAGTATAGTAATTGTCGTTCTATCGATAATATAAGCATAATATGGCTAATAATATGAGTTAGATTGATAATAGTAAGAGTAATAAGTATAGTAATTGTCGTTCTATCGATCATATCTGCATAATATGGTTAATAATATGAGTTAGCTTGATAATAATAAGAGTAATGAGTATAGTAATTGTCGTCCGATCGATCATATCCACATAATAAGGCCAATAATATGAGCTAGATTGATAATAATAAGAGTAACAAGTATAGTAATTGTCGTTCTATCGATCATATCTGCATAATATGGTTAATAATATGAGTTAGCTTGATAATAATAAGAGTAATGAGTATAGTAATTGTCGTCCTATCGATCATATCCACATAATAAGGCCAATAATATGAGCTAGATTGATAATAATAAGAGTAATAAGTATAGTAATTGTCGTTCTATCGATCATATAAGCATAATGTGGCTAATAATATGAGTTAGATTAATAATAGTAAGAGTAATACGTGTAGTAATTGTCGTCCTATCGATTATATCCACATAATATGGCCAATAATATGAGTTAGATTGATAATAATAAGAGTAATAAGTATAGTAATTGTCGTCCTATCGATCATATCCACATAATATGGCCAATAATATGAGTTAGATTGATAATAATAAGAGTAACAGGTATAGTAATTGTCGTTCTATCGACCATATAAGCATAATATGGCTAATAATATGAGTTAGATTGATAATAATAAGAGTAATGAGTATAGTAATTGTCGTCCTATCGATCATATCCACATAATAAGGCCAATAATATGAGCTAGATTGATAATAATAAGAGTAATAAGTATAGTAATTGTCGTTCTATCGATCATATAAGCATAATGTGGCTAATAATATGAGTTAGATTAATAATAGTAAGAGTAATACGTATAGTAATTGTCGTCCTATCCATCATATCCACATAATATGGCCAATAATATGAGTTAGATTGATAATAATAAGAGTAGTAAGTATAGTGATTGTCGTCCTATCGATCATATAAGCATAATATGGCTAATAATATGAGTTAGATTGATAATAGTAAGAGTAATAAGTATAGTAATTGTCGTCCTATTGATCATATCCACATAATATGGCCAATAATATGAGTTAGATTGATAATAATAAGATTAATAAGTATAGTAATTGTCGTCCTATCGATCATATCCACATAATATGGCCAATAATATGAGTTAGATTGATAATAATAAGAGCAACAAGTATAGTAATTGTCGTTCTATCGACCATATAAGCATAATATGGCTAGTAATATGTGTTAGATTTATAATAATAAGAGTAACAAGTATAGTAATTGTCGTTCTATCGACCATATAAGCATAATATGGCTAATAATATGTGTTAGATTGACAATAGTAAGAGTAATAAGTATAGTAATTGTCGTTCAATCGATCATATAAGCATAATGTGGCTAATAATATGAGTTAGATTAATAATAGTAAGAGTAATACGTGTAGTAATTGTCGTCCTATCGATCATATCCACATAATATGGCCAATAATATGAGTTAGATTGATAATAATAAGAGTAATAAGTATAGTAATTGTCGTCCTATCCATCATATCCACATAATATGGCCAATAATAAGAGTTAGATTGATAATAATAAGAGTAATAAGTATAGTAATTGTCGTCCTATCGATCATATCCACATAATATGGCCAATAATATGAGTTGGATTGATAATAATAAGAGTAACAAGTATAGTAATTGTCTTTCTATCGATCATATAAGCATAATATGGCTAATAATATGAGTTAGATTGATAATAATAAGAGTAACAACTATAGTAATTGTCCTTCTATCAATAATATAAGCATAATATGGCTAATAATATGAGTTAGATTGATAATAATAAGCGTAACAAGTATAGTAATTGTCCTTCTTTCGATAATATAAGCATAATATAGCCAATAATATGAGTTAGATTGATAATAATAAGAGTAATAAGTATAGTAATTGTCGTTCTATCGATCATATAAGCATAATATGGCTAATAATATGAGTTAGATTGATAATAATAAGAGTAACAAGTATAGTAATTGTCGTTCCATCGATAATATAAGCATAATATGGCTAATAATATGAGTTCGATTGATAATAGCAAGAGTAATAGGCACAGTGATTGTCGTTCTACCGATCATATCTGCATAATATGTTTAATAATATGAGTTAGATTGATAATAATAAGAGTAATAAGTATAGTAATTGTCGTTCTATCGATCATATAAGCCTAATATGGCTAATAATATGGGTTCGATTGATAATAGTAAGAGTAATAAGTATGGTAATTGTCGTTCAATCGATCATATCCACATAATATGGCCAATAATATGAGTTAGATTGATAATAATAAGAGTAACAAGTATAGTAATTGTCTTTCTATCGATCATATAAGCATAATATGGCTAATAATATGAGTTAGATTGATAATAATAAGAGTAACAACTATAGTAATTGTCCTTCTATCAATAATACAAGCATAATATGGCTAATAATATGAGTTAGATTGATAATAATAAGCGTAACAAGTATAGTAATTGTCCTTCTTTCGATAATATAAGCATAATATGGCCAATAATATGAGTTAGATTGATAATAATAAGAGTAATAAGTATAGTAATTGTCGTTCTATCGATCATATAAGCATAATATGGCTAATAATATGAGTTAGATTGATAATAATAAGAGTAACAAGTATAGTAATTGTCGTTCCATCGATAATATAAGCATAATATGGCTAATAATATGAGTTAGATTGATAATAGTAAGAGTAATAAGTATAGTAATTGTCGTTCTATCGATCATATTCACATAATATGGCCAATAATTTGAGTTAGATTGATAATAATAAGAGTAACAAGTATAGTAATTGTCTTTCTATCGATCATATAAGCATAATATGGCTAATGATATGAGTTAGATTGATAATAATAAGAGTAACAACTATAGTAATTGTCCTTCTATCAATAATATAAGCATAATATGGCTAATAATATGAGATAGATTGATAATAATAAGAGTAATAAGTATAGTAATTGTCGTCCTATCGTTCATATCCACATAATATGGCCAATAATATGAGTTAGATTGATAATAATAAGCGTAACAAGTATAGTAATTGTCCTTCTTTCGATAATATAAGCATAATATGGCCAATAATATGAGTTAGATTGATAATAATAAGCGTAACAAGTATAGTAATTGTCCTTCTTTCGATAATATAAGCATAATATGGCTAATAATATGAGTTAGATTGATAATAATAAGAGTAACAAGTTTAGTAATTGCCGTTCCATCGATCATATAAGCATAATATGGCTAATAATATGAGTTAGATTGATAATAATAAGAGTAATGAGTATAGTAATTGTCGTTCTATCGATCATATAAGCATAATATGGCTAATAATATGAGTTAGATTGATAATAATAAGAGTAACAGGTATAGTAATTGTCGTTCTATCGATAATATAAGCATAATATGGCTAATAATATGAGTTAGATTGATAACAGTAAGAGTAACAAGTATAGCAATTGTCGTTCTATCGATCATATTTGCATAATATGGTTAATAATATGAGTTAGATTGATAATAATAAGAGTAATAAGTATAGTACTTGTCGTCCTATCGATCATATCCACATAATATGGCCAATAATATGAGTTAGATTGATAATAGTAAGAGTAATAAGTATAGTAATTGTCGTCCTATCGATCATATCCACATAATATGGCCAATAATATGAGTTAGATTGATAATAATAAGAGTAATAAGTATAGTAATTGTCGTTCTATCGATCATATAAGCATAATATGGCTAATAATATGAGTTAGATTGATAATAATAAGAGTAACAAGTATAGTAATTGTCTTTCTATCGATCATATAAACATAATATGGCTAATAATATGAGTTAGATTGATAATAATAAGAGTAACAACTATAGTAATTGTCGTTCTATCGATAATATAAGCATAATATGGCTAATAATATGAGTTAGATTGATAATAGTAAGAGTAATAAGTATAGTAATTGTCGTCCTATCGATCATATCCACATAATATGGCCAATAATATGAGTTAGATTGAAAATAATAAGAGTAACAAGTATAGTAATTGTCGTTCTATCGACCATATAAGCATAATATGGCTAATAATATGAGTTAGATTGATAATAATAAGAGTAACAAGTTTAGTAATTGCCGTTCCATCGATCATATAAGCATAATATGGCTAATAATATGAGTTAGATTGATAATAATAAGAGTAATAAGTATAGTAATTGTCGTTCTATCGATAATATAAGCATAATGTGGCTAATAATATGAGTTAGATTGATAATAATAAGAGTAACAAGTATAGTAATTGTCGTTCAATCGATCATATAAGCATAGTATGGCTAGTAATATGAGTTCGATTGATAATCGCAAGAGTAGTAGGCATAGTGATTGTCGTTCTACCGATCATATCTGCATAATATGGTTAATAATATGAGTTAGATTGATAATAATAAGAGTAATAAGTATAGTAATTGTCGTTCTATCGATCATATAAGCATAATATGGCTAATAATATGTGTTAGATTGATAATAGTAGGAGTAATAAGAATAGTAATTGTCGTTCAATCGATCATATAAGCATAATCTGGCTAATAATATGAGTTAGATTAATAATAGTAAGAGTAATACGTATAGTAATTGCGTCCTATCGATCATATCCACATAATATGGCCAATAATATGAGTTAGATTGATAATAATAAGAGTAATAAGTATAGTAATTGTCGTCCTATCGATCATATCCACATAATATGGCCAATAATATGAGTTAGATTGATAATAATAAGAGTAACAAGTATAGTAGTTGTCGTTCTATCGACCATATAAGCATAATATGGCTAATAATATGTGTTAGATTTGTAATAATAAGAGTAACAAGTATAGTAATTGTCGTTCTATCGACCATATAAGCATAATATGGCTAATAATATGTGTTAGATTGATAATAGTAAGTGTAATAAGTATAGCAATTGTCGTTCAATCGACCATATAAGCATAATGTGGCTAATAATATGAGTTAGATTAATAATAGTAAGAGTAATACGTATAGTAATTGTCGTCCTATCCATCATATCCACATAATATGGCCAATAATATGAGTTAGATTGATAATAATAAGAGTAGTAAGTATAGTGATTGTCGTCCTATCGATCATATAAGCATAATATGGCTAATAATATGAGTTAGATTGATAATAGTAAGAGTAATAAGTATAGTAATTGTCGTTCTATCGATCATATCTGCATAATATGGTTAATAATATGAGTTAGCTTGATAATAATAAGAGTAATGAGTATAGTAATTGTCGTCCTATCGATCATATCCACATAATAAGGCCAATAATATGAGCTAGATTGATAATAATAAGAGTAATAAGTATAGTAATTGTCGTTCTATCGATCATATAAGCATAATGTGGCTAATAATATGAGTTAGATTGATAATAATCAGAGTAATAAGTATAGTGATTGTCGTTCAATCGATCATATCTGCATAATATGGTTAATAATATGAGTTAGCTTGATAATAATAAGAGTAATGAGTATAGTAATTGTCGTCCTATCGATCATATCCACATAATAAGGCCAATAATATGAGCTAGATTGATAATAATAAGAGTAATAAGTATAGTAATTGTCGTTCTATGTATCATATAAGCATAATATGGAAATAATATGCGTTAGCTTGATAATAATAAGAGTAATAAGTATAGTAATTGTCGTCCTATCGATCATATCCACATAATATGGCCAATAATATGAGTTAGATTGATAATAATAAGAGTAACAAGTATAGTAATTGTCGTTCAATCGATCATATAAGCATAGTATGGCTAATAATATGAGTTCGATTGATAATCGCAAGAGTAGTAGGCATAGTGATTGTCGTTCTACCGATCATATCTGCATAATATGGTTAATAATATGAGTTAGCTTGATAATAATAAGAGTAATGAGTATAGTAATTGTCGTTCTATCGATCATATAAGCATAATATGGCTAATAATATGAGTTAGATTGATAATAATAAGAGTAACAGGTATAGTAATTGTCGTTCTATCGATAATATAAGCATAATATGGCTAATAATATGAGTTAGATTGATAACAGTAAGAGTAACAAGTATAGCAATTGTCGTTCTATCGATCATATTTGCATAATATGGTTAATAATATGAGTTAGATTGATAATAATAAGAGTAATAAGTATAGTACTTGTCGTCCTATCGATCATATCCACATAATATGGCCAATAATATGAGTTAGATTGATAATAGTAAGAGTAATAAGTATAGTAATTGTCGTCCTATCGATCATATCCACATAATATGGCCAATAATATGAGTTAGATTGATAATAATAAGAGTAATAAGTATAGTAATTGTCGTTCTATCGATCATATAAGCATAATATGGCTAATAATATGAGTTAGATTGATAATAATAAGAGTAACAAGTATAGTAATTGTCTTTCTATCGATCATATAAGCATAATATGGCTAATAATATGAGTTAGATTGATAATAATAAGAGTAACAACTATAGTAATTGTCGTTCTATCGATAATATAAGCATAATATGGCTAATAATATGAGTTAGATTGATAATAGTAAGAGTAATAAGTATAGTAATTGTCGTCCTATCGATCATATCCACATAATATGGCCAATAATATGAGTTAGATTGAAAATAATAAGAGTAACAAGTATAGTAATTGTCGTTCTATCGACCATATAAGCATAATATGGCTAATAATATGAGTTAGATTGATAATAATAAGAGTAACAAGTTTAGTAATTGCCGTTCCATCGATCATATAAGCATAATATGGCTAATAATATGAGTTAGATTGATAATAATAAGAGTAATAAGTATAGTAATTGTCGTTCTATCGATAATATAAGCATAATGTGGCTAATAATATGAGTTAGATTGATAATAATAAGAGTAACAAGTATAGTAATTGTCGTTCAATCGATCATATAAGCATAGTATGGCTAATAATATGAGTTCGATTGATAATCGCAAGAGTAGTAGGCATAGTGATTGTCGTTCTACCGATCATATCTGCATAATATGGTTAATAATATGAGTTAGATTGATAATAATAAGAGTAATAAGTATAGTAATTGTCGTTCTATCGATCATATAAGCATAATATGGCTAATAATATGTGTTAGATTGATAATAGTAGGAGTAATAAGAATAGTAATTGTCGTTCAATCGATCATATAAGCATAATCTGGCTAATAATATGAGTTAGATTAATAATAGTAAGAGTAATACGTATAGTAATTGCGTCCTATCGATCATATCCACATAATATGGCCAATAATATGAGTTAGATTGATAATAATAAGAGTAATAAGTATAGTAATTGTCGTCCTATCGATCATATCCACATAATATGGCCAATAATATGAGTTAGATTGATAATAATAAGAGTAACAAGTATAGTAGTTGTCGTTCTATCGACCATATAAGCATAATATGGCTAATAATATGTGTTAGATTTGTAATAATAAGAGTAACAAGTATAGTAATTGTCGTTCTATCGACCATATAAGCATAATATGGCTAATAATATGTGTTAGATTGATAATAGTAAGTGTAATAAGTATAGCAATTGTCGTTCAATCGACCATATAAGCATAATGTGGCTAATAATATGAGTTAGATTAATAATAGTAAGAGTAATACGTATAGTAATTGTCGTCCTATCCATCATATCCACATAATATGGCCAATAATATGAGTTAGATTGATAATAATAAGAGTAGTAAGTATAGTGATTGTCGTCCTATCGATCATATAAGCATAATATGGCTAATAATATGAGTTAGATTGATAATAGTAAGAGTAATAAGTATAGTAATTGTCGTTCTATCGATCATATCTGCATAATATGGTTAATAATATGAGTTAGCTTGATAATAATAAGAGTAATGAGTATAGTAATTGTCGTCCTATCGATCATATCCACATAATAAGGCCAATAATATGAGCTAGATTGATAATAATAAGAGTAATAAGTATAGTAATTGTCGTTCTATCGATCATATAAGCATAATGTGGCTAATAATATGAGTTAGATTGATAATAATCAGAGTAATAAGTATAGTGATTGTCGTTCAATCGATCATATCTGCATAATATGGTTAATAATATGAGTTAGCTTGATAATAATAAGAGTAATGAGTATAGTAATTGTCGTCCTATCGATCATATCCACATAATAAGGCCAATAATATGAGCTAGATTGATAATAATAAGAGTAATAAGTATAGTAATTGTCGTTCTATGTATCATATAAGCATAATATGGAAATAATATGCGTTAGCTTGATAATAATAAGAGTAATAAGTATAGTAATTGTCGTCCTATCGATCATATCCACATAATATGGCCAATAATATGAGTTAGATTGATAATAATAAGATTAATAAGTATAGTAATTGTCGTCCTATCGATCATATCCACATAATATGGCCAATAATATGAGTTAGATTGATAATAATAAGAGCAACAAGTATAGTAATTGTCGTTCTATCGACCATATAAGCATAATATGGCTAGTAATATGTGTTAGATTTATAATAATAAGAGTAACAAGTATAGTAATTGTCGTTCTATCGACCATATAAGCATAATATGGCTAATAATATGTGTTAGATTGACAATAGTAAGAGTAATAAGTATAGTAATTGTCGTTCAATCGATCATATAAGCATAATGTGGCTAATAATATGAGTTAGATTAATAA
Source organism: Megachile rotundata (assembly GCF_050947335.1). NCBI lineage: Eukaryota > Metazoa > Arthropoda > Insecta > Hymenoptera > Megachilidae > Megachile > Megachile rotundata. The sequence continues at coordinate 136,294 of NW_027473551.1, read as the reverse complement.
TAGTAAGAGTAATACGTGTAGTAATTGTCGTCCTATCGATCATATCCACATAATATGGCCAATAATATGAGTTAGATTGATAATAATAAGAGTAATAAGTATAGTAATTGTCGTCCTATCCATCATATCCACATAATATGGCCAATAATATGAGTTAGATTGATAATAATAAGAGTAATAAGTATAGTAATTGTCGTCCTATCGATCATATCCACATAATATGGCCAATAATATGAGTTGGATTGATAATAATAAGAGTAACAAGTATAGTAATTGTCTTTCTATCGATCATATAAGCATAATATGGCTAATAATATGAGTTAGATTGATAATAATAAGAGTAACAACTATAGTAATTGTCCTTCTATCAATAATATAAGCATAATATGGCTAATAATATGAGTTAGATTGATAATAATAAGCGTAACAAGTATAGTAATTGTCCTTCTTTCGATAATATAAGCATAATATAGCCAATAATATGAGTTAGATTGATAATAATAAGAGTAATAAGTATAGTAATTGTCGTTCTATCGATCATATAAGCATAATATGGCTAATAATATGAGTTAGATTGATAATAATAAGAGTAACAAGTATAGTAATTGTCGTTCCATCGATAATATAAGCATAATATGGCTAATAATATGAGTTCGATTGATAATAGCAAGAGTAATAGGCACAGTGATTGTCGTTCTACCGATCATATCTGCATAATATGTTTAATAATATGAGTTAGATTGATAATAATAAGAGTAATAAGTATAGTAATTGTCGTTCTATCGATCATATAAGCCTAATATGGCTAATAATATGGGTTCGATTGATAATAGTAAGAGTAATAAGTATGGTAATTGTCGTTCAATCGATCATATCCACATAATATGGCCAATAATATGAGTTAGATTGATAATAATAAGAGTAACAAGTATAGTAATTGTCTTTCTATCGATCATATAAGCATAATATGGCTAATAATATGAGTTAGATTGATAATAATAAGAGTAACAACTATAGTAATTGTACTTCTATCAATAATACAAGCATAATATGGCTAATAATATGAGTTAGATTGATAATAATAAGCGTAACAAGTATAGTAATTGTCCTTCTTTCGATAATATAAGCATAATATGGCCAATAATATGAGTTAGATTGATAATAATAAGAGTAATAAGTATAGTAATTGTCGTTCTATCGATCATATAAGCATAATATGGCTAATAATATGAGTTAGATTGATAATAATAAGAGTAACAAGTATAGTAATTGTCGTTCTATCGATAATATAAGCATAATATGGCTAATAATATGAGTTAGATTGATAATAGTAAGAGTAATAAGTATAGTAATTGTCGTTCTATCGATCATATCCACATAATATGGCCAATAATATGAGTTAGATTGATAATAATAAGAGTAACAAGTATAGTAATTGTCTTTCTATCGATCATATAAGCATAATATGGCTAATAATATGAGTTAGATTGATAACAGTAAGAGTAACAAGTATAGCAATTGTCGTTCTATCGATCATATTTGCATAATATGGTTAATAATATGAGTTAGATTGATAATAATAAGAGTAACAGGTATAGTAATTGTCGTTCTATCGATAATATAAGCATAATATGGCTAATAATATGAGTTAGATTGATAACAGTAAGAGTAACAAGTATAGCAATTGTCGTTCTATCGATCATATTTGCATAATATGGTTAATAATATGAGTTAGATTGATAATAATAAGAGTAATAAGTATAGTACTTGTCGTCCTATCGATCATATCCACATAATATGGCCAATAATATGAGTTAGATTGATAATAGTAAGAGTAATAAGTATAGTAATTGTCGTCCTATCGATCATATCCACATAATATGGCCAATAATATGAGTTAGATTGATAATAATAAGAGTAATAAGTATAGTAATTGTCGTTCTATCGATCATATAAGCATAATATGGCTAATAATATGAGTTAGATTGATAATAATAAGAGTAACAAGTATAGTAATTGTCTTTCTATCGATCATATAAGCATAATATGGCTAATAATATGAGTTAGATTGATAATAATAAGAGTAACAACTATAGTAATTGTCGTTCTATCGATAATATAAGCATAATATGGCTAATAATATGAGTTAGATTGATAATAGTAAGAGTAATAAGTATAGTAATTGTCGTCCTATCGATCATATCCACATAATGTGGCCAATAATATGAGTTAGATTGAAAATAATAAGAGTAACAAGTATAGTAATTGTCGTTCTATCGACCATATAAGCATAATATGGCTAATAATATGAGTTAGATTGATAATAATAAGAGTAACAAGTTTAGTAATTGCCGTTCCATCGATCATATAAGCATAATATGGCTAATAATATGAGTTAGATTGATAATAATAAGAGTAATAAGTATAGTAATTGTCGTTCTATCGATAATATAAGCATAATGTGGCTAATAATATGAGTTAGATTGATAATAATAAGAGTAACAAGTATAGTAATTGTCGTTCAATCGATCATATAAGCATAGTATGGCTAATAATATGAGTTCGATTGATAATCGCAAGAGTAGTAGGCATAGTGATTGTCGTTCTACCGATCATATCTGCATAATATGGTTAATAATATGAGTTAGATTGATAATAATAAGAGTAATAAGTATAGTAATTGTCGTTCTATCGATCATATAAGCATAATATGGCTAATAATATGTGTTAGATTGATAATAGTAGGAGTAATAAGAATAGTAATTGTCGTTCAATCGATCATATAAGCATAATCTGGCTAATAATATGAGTTAGATTAATAATAGTAAGAGTAATACGTATAGTAATTGCGTCCTATCGATCATATCCACATAATATGGCCAATAATATGAGTTAGATTGATAATAATAAGAGTAATAAGTATAGTAATTGTCGTCCTATCGATCATATCCACATAATATGGCCAATAATATGAGTTAGATTGATAATAATAAGAGTAACAAGTATAGTAGTTGTCGTTCTATCGACCATATAAGCATAATATGGCTAATAATATGTGTTAGATTTGTAATAATAAGAGTAACAAGTATAGTAATTGTCGTTCTATCGACCATATAAGCATAATATGGCTAATAATATGTGTTAGATTGATAATAGTAAGAGTAATAAGTATAGCAATTGTCGTTCAATCGACCATATAAGCATAATGTGGCTAATAATATGAGTTAGATTAATAATAGTAAGAGTAATACGTATAGTAATTGTCGTCCTATCCATCATATCCACATAATATGGCCAATAATATGAGTTAGATTGATAATAATAAGAGTAGTAAGTATAGTGATTGTCGTCCTATCGATCATATAAGCATAATATGGCTAATAATATGAGTTAGATTGATAATAGTAAGAGTAATAAGTATAGTAATTGTCGTTCTATCGATCATATCTGCATAATATGGTTAATAATATGAGTTAGCTTGATAATAATAAGAGTAATGAGTATAGTAATTGTCGTCCTATCGATCATATCCACATAATAAGGCCAATAATATGAGCTAGATTGATAATAATAAGAGTAATAAGTATAGTAATTGTCGTTCTATCGATCATATAAGCATAATGTGGCTAATAATATGAGTTAGATTGATAATAATCAGAGTAATAAGTATAGTGATTGTCGTTCAATCGATCATATCTGCATAATATGGTTAATAATATGAGTTAGCTTGATAATAATAAGAGTAATGAGTATAGTAATTGTCGTCCTATCGATCATATCCACATAATAAGGCCAATAATATGAGCTAGATTGATAATAATAAGAGTAATAAGTATAGTAATTGTCGTTCTATCTATCATATAAGCATAATATGGAAATAATATGAGTTAGCTTGATAATAATAAGAGTAATAAGTATAGTAATTGTCGTCCTATCGATCATATCCACATAATATGGCCAATAATATGAGTTAGATTGATAATAATAAGATTAATAAGTATAGTAATTGTCGTCCTATCGATCATATCCACATAATATGGCCAATAATATGAGTTAGATTGATAATAATAAGAGCAACAAGTATAGTAATTGTCGTTCTATCGACCATATAAGCATAATATGGCTAGTAATATGTGTTAGATTTATAATAATAAGAGTAACAAGTATAGTAATTGTCGTTCTATCGACCATATAAGCATAATATGGCTAATAATATGTGTTAGATTGACAATAGTAAGAGTAATAAGTATAGTAATTGTCGTTCAATCGATCATATAAGCATAATGTGGCTAATAATATGAGTTAGATTAATAATAGTAAGAGTAATACGTGTAGTAATTGTCGTCCTATCGATCATATCCACATAATATGGCCAATAATATGAGTTAGATTGATAATAATAAGAGTAATAAGTATAGTAATTGTCGTCCTATCCATCATATCCACATAATATGGCCAATAATATGAGTTAGATTGATAATAATAAGAGTAATAAGTATAGTAATTGTCGTCCTATCGATCATATCCACATAATATGGCCAATAATATGAGTTGGATTGATAATAATAAGAGTAACAAGTATAGTAATTGTCTTTCTATCGATCATATAAGCATAATATGGCTAATAATATGAGTTAGATTGATAATAATAAGAGTAACAACTATAGTAATTGTCCTTCTATCAATAATATAAGCATAATATGGCTAATAATATGAGTTAGATTGATAATAATAAGCGTAACAAGTATAGTAATTGTCCTTCTTTCGATAATATAAGCATAATATAGCCAATAATATGAGTTAGATTGATAATAATAAGAGTAATAAGTATAGTAATTGTCGTTCTATCGATCATATAAGCATAATATGGCTAATAATATGAGTTAGATTGATAATAATAAGAGTAACAAGTATAGTAATTGTCGTTCAATCGATCATATAAGCATAGTATGGCTAATAATATGAGTTCGATTGATAATCGCAAGAGTAGTAGGCATAGTGATTGTCGTTCTACCGATCATATCTGCATAATATGGTTAATAATATGAGTTAGATTGATAATAATAAGAGTAATAAGTTTAGTAATTGCCGTTCCATCGATCATATAAGCATAATATGGCTAATAATATGAGTTAGATTGATAATAATAAGAGTAATAAGTATAGTAATTGTCGTTCTATCGATAATATAAGCATAATGTGGCTAATAATATGAGTTAGATTGATAATAATGAGAGTAACAAGTATAGTAATTGTCGTTCAATCGATCATATAAGCATAGTATGGCTAATAATATGAGTTCGATTGATAATCGCAAGAGTAGTAGGCATAGTGATTGTCGTTCTACCGATCATATCTGCATAATATGGTTAATAATATGAGTTAGATTGATAATAATAAGAGTAATAAGTATCGTAATTGTCGTTCTATCGATCATATAAGCATAATATGGCTAATAATATGTGTTAGATTGATAATAGTAGGAGTAATAAGAATAGTAATTGTCGTTCAATCGATCATATAAGCATAATCTGGCTAATAATATGAGTTAGATTAATAATAGTAAGAGTAATACGTATAGTAATTGCGTCCTATCGATCATATCCACATAATATGGCCAATAATATGAGTTAGATTGATAATAATAAGAGTAATAAGTATAGTAATTGTCGTCCTATCGATCATATCCACATAATATGGCCAATAATATGAGTTAGATTGATAATAATAAGAGTAACAAGTATAGTAGTTGTCGTTCTATCGACCATATAAGCATAATATGGCTAATAATATGTGTTAGATTTGTAATAATAAGAGTAACAAGTATAGTAATTGTCGTTCTATCGACCATATAAGCATAATATGGCTAATAATATGTGTTAGATTGATAATAGTAAGAGTAATAAGTATAGCAATTGTCGTTCAATCGACCATATAAGCATAATGTGGCTAATAATATGAGTTAGATTAATAATAGTAAGAGTAATACGTATAGTAATTGTCGTCCTATCCATCATATCCACATAATATGGCCAATAATATGAGTTAGATTGATAATAATAAGAGTAGTAAGTATAGTGATTGTCGTCCTATCGATCATATAAGCATAATATGGCTAATAATATGAGTTAGATTGATAATAGTAAGAGTAATAAGTATAGTAATTGTCGTTCTATCGATCATATCTGCATAATATGGTTAATAATATGAGTTAGCTTGATAATAATAAGAGTAATGAGTATAGTAATTGTCGTCCTATCGATCATATCCACATAATAAGGCCAATAATATGAGCTAGATTGATAATAATAAGAGTAATAAGTATAGTAATTGTCGTTCTATCGATCATATAAGCATAATGTGGCTAATAATATGAGTTAGATTGATAATAATCAGAGTAATAAGTATAGTGATTGTCGTTCAATCGATCATATCTGCATAATATGGTTAATAATATGAGTTAGCTTGATAATAATAAGAGTAATGAGTATAGTAATTGTCGTCCTATCGATCATATCCACATAATAAGGCCAATAATATGAGCTAGATTGATAATAATAAGAGTAATAAGTATAGTAATTGTCGTTCTATCTATCATATAAGCATAATATGGAAATAATATGAGTTAGCTTGATAATAATAAGAGTAATAAGTATAGTAATTGTCGTCCTATCGATCATATCCACATAATATGGCCAATAATATGAGTTAGATTGATAATAATAAGATTAATAAGTATAGTAATTGTCGTCCTATCGATCATATCCACATAATATGGCCAATAATATGAGTTAGATTGATAATAATAAGAGCAACAAGTATAGTAATTGTCGTTCTATCGACCATATAAGCATAATATGGCTAGTAATATGTGTTAGATTTATAATAATAAGAGTAACAAGTATAGTAATTGTCGTTCTATCGACCATATAAGCATAATATGGCTAACAATATGTGTTAGATTGACAATAGTAAGAGTAATAAGTATAGTAATTGTCGTTCAATCGATCATATAAGCATAATGTGGCTAATAATATGAGTTAGATTAATAATAGTAAGAGTAATACGTGTAGTAATTGTCGTCCTATCGATCATATCCACATAATATGGCCAATAATATGAGTTAGATTGATAATAATAAGAGTAATAAGTATAGTAATTGTCGTCCTATCCATCATATCCACATAATATGGCCAATAATATGAGTTAGATTGATAATAATAAGAGTAATAAGTATAGTAATTGTCGTCCTATCGATCATATCCACATAATATGGCCAATAATATGAGTTGGATTGATAATAATAAGAGTAACAAGTATAGTAATTGTCTTTCTATCGATCATATAAGCATAATATGGCTAATAATATGAGTTAGATTGATAATAATAAGAGTAACAACTATAGTAATTGTCCTTCTATCAATAATATAAGCATAATATGGCTAATAATATGAGTTAGATTGATAATAATAAGCGTAACAAGTATAGTAATTGTCCTTCTTTCGATAATATAAGCATAATATAGCCAATAATATGAGTTAGATTGATAATAATAAGAGTAATAAGTATAGTAATTGTCGTTCTATCGATCATATAAGCATAATATGGCTAATAATATGAGTTAGATTGATAATAATAAGAGTAACAAGTATAGTAATTGTCGTTCCATCGATAATATAAGCATAATATGGCTAATAATATGAGTTCGATTGATAATAGCAAGAGTAATAGGCACAGTGATTGTCGTTCTACCGATCATATCTGCATAATATGTTTAATAATATGAGTTAGATTGATAATAATAAGAGTAATAAGTATAGTAATTGTCGTTCTATCGATCATATAAGCCTAATATGGCTAATAATATGGGTTCGATTGATAATAGTAAGAGTAATAAGTATGGTAATTGTCGTTCAATCGATCATATCCACATAATATGGCCAATAATATGAGTTAGATTGATAATAATAAGAGTAACAAGTATAGTAATTGTCTTTCTATCGATCATATAAGCATAATATGGCTAATAATATGAGTTAGATTGATAATAATAAGAGTAACAACTATAGTAATTGTCCTTCTATCAATAATACAAGCATAATATGGCTAATAATATGAGTTAGATTGATAATAATAAGCGTAACAAGTATAGTAATTGTCCTTCTTTCGATAATATAAGCATAATATGGCCAATAATATGAGTTAGATTGATAATAATAAGAGTAATAAGTATAGTAATTGTCGTTCTATCGATCATATAAGCATAATATGGCTAATAATATGAGTTAGATTGATAATAATAAGAGTAACAAGTATAGTAATTGTCGTTCCATCGATAATATAAGCATAATATGGCTAATAATATGAGTTAGATTGATAATAGTAAGAGTAATAAGTATAGTAATTGTCGTTCTATCGATCATATCCACATAATATGGCCAATAATATGAGTTAGATTGATAATAATAAGAGTAACAAGTATAGTAATTGTCTTTCTATCGATCATATAAGCATAATATGGCTAATGATATGAGTTAGATTGATAATAATAAGAGTAATAAGTATAGTAATTGTCGTTCTATCGATCATATAAGCATAATATGGCTAATAATATGAGTTAGATTGATAATAATAAGAGTAACAGGTATAGTAATTGTCGTTCTATCGATAATATAAGCATAATATGGCTAATAATATGAGTTAGATTGATAACAGTAAGAGTAACAAGTATAGCAATTGTCGTTCTATCGATCATATTTGCATAATATGGTTAATAATATGAGTTAGATTGATAATAATAAGAGTAACAGGTATAGTAATTGTCGTTCTATCGATAATATAAGCATAATATGGCTAATAATATGAGTTAGATTGATAACAGTAAGAGTAACAAGTATAGCAATTGTCGTTCTATCGATCATATTTGCATAATATGGTTAATAATATGAGTTAGATTGATAATAATAAGAGTAATAAGTATAGTACTTGTCGTCCTATCGATCATATCCACATAATATGGCCAATAATATGAGTTAGATTGATAATAGTAAGAGTAATAAGTATAGTAATTGTCGTCCTATCGATCATATCCACATAATATGGCCAATAATATGAGTTAGATTGATAATAATAAGAGTAATAAGTATAGTAATTGTCGTTCTATCGATCATATAAGCATAATATGGCTAATAATATGAGTTAGATTGATAATAATAAGAGTAACAAGTATAGTAATTGTCTTTCTATCGATCATATAAGCATAATATGGCTAATAATATGAGTTAGATTGATAATAATAAGAGTAACAACTATAGTAATTGTCGTTCTATCGATAATATAAGCATAATATGGCTAATAATATGAGTTAGATTGATAATAGTAAGAGTAATAAGTATAGTAATTGTCGTCCTATCGATCATATCCACATAATATGGCCAATAATATGAGTTAGATTGAAAATAATAAGAGTAACAAGTATAGTAATTGTCGTTCTATCGACCATATAAGCATAATATGGCTAATAATATGAGTTAGATTGATAATAATAAGAGTAACAAGTTTAGTAATTGCCGTTCCATCGATCATATAAGCATAATATGGCTAATAATATGAGTTAGATTGATAATAATAAGAGTAATAAGTATAGTAATTGTCGTTCTATCGATAATATAAGCATAATGTGGCTAATAATATGAGTTAGATTGATAATAATAAGAGTAACAAGTATAGTAATTGTCGTTCAATCGATCATATAAGCATAGTATGGCTAATAATATGAGTTCGATTGATAATCGCAAGAGTAGTAGGCATAGTGATTGTCGTTCTACCGATCATATCTGCATAATATGGTTAATAATATGAGTTAGATTGATAATAATAAGAGTAATAAGTATAGTAATTGTCGTTCTATCGATCATATAAGCATAATATGGCTAATAATATGTGTTAGATTGATAATAGTAGGAGTAATAAGAATAGTAATTGTCGTTCAATCGATCATATAAGCATAATCTGGCTAATAATATGAGTTAGATTAATAATAGTAAGAGTAATACGTATAGTAATTGCGTCCTATCGATCATATCCACATAATATGGCCAATAATATGAGTTAGATTGATAATAATAAGAGTAATAAGTATAGTAATTGTCGTCCTATCGATCATATCCACATAATATGGCCAATAATATGAGTTAGATTGATAATAATAAGAGTAACAAGTATAGTAGTTGTCGTTCTATCGACCATATAAGCATAATATGGCTAATAATATGTGTTAGATTTGTAATAATAAGAGTAACAAGTATAGTAATTGTCGTTCTATCGACCATATAAGCATAATATGGCTAATAATATGTGTTAGATTGATAATAGTAAGAGTAATAAGTATAGCAATTGTCGTTCAATCGACCATATAAGCATAATGTGGCTAATAATATGAGTTAGATTAATAATAGTAAGAGTAATACGTATAGTAATTGTCGTCCTATCCATCATATCCACATAATATGGCCAATAATATGAGTTAGATTGATAATAATAAGAGTAGTAAGTATAGTGATTGTCGTCCTATCGATCATATAAGCATAATATGGCTAATAATATGAGTTAGATTGATAATAGTAAGAGTAATAAGTATAGTAATTGTCGTTCTATCGATCATATCTGCATAATATGGTTAATAATATGAGTTAGCTTGATAATAATAAGAGTAATGAGTATAGTAATTGTCGTCCTATCGATCATATCCACATAATAAGGCCAATAATATGAGCTAGATTGATAATAATAAGAGTAATAAGTATATTAATTGTCGTTCTATCGATCATATAAGCATAATGTGGCTAATAATATGAGTTAGATTGATAATAATCAGAGTAATAAGTATAGTGATTGTCGTTCAATCGATCATATCTGCATAATATGGTTAATAATATGAGTTAGCTTGATAATAATAAGAGTAATGAGTATAGTAATTGTCGTCCTATCGATCATATCCACATAATAAGGCCAATAATATGAGCTAGATTGATAATAATAAGAGTAATAAGTATAGTAATTGTCGTTCTATCTATCATATAAGCATAATATGGAAATAATATGAGTTAGCTTGATAATAATAAGAGTAATAAGTATAGTAATTGTCGTCCTATCGATCATATCCACATAATATGGCCAATAATATGAGTTAGATTGATAATAATAAGATTAATAAGTATAGTAATTGTCGTCCTATCGATCATATCCACATAATATGGCCAATAATATGAGTTAGATTGATAATAATAAGAGCAACAAGTATAGTAATTGTCGTTCTATCGACCATATAAGCATAATATGGCTAGTAATATGTGTTAGATTTATAATAATAAGAGTAACAAGTATAGTAATTGTCGTTCTATCGACCATATAAGCATAATATGGCTAATAATATGTGTTAGATTGACAATAGTAAGAGTAATAAGTATAGTAATTGTCGTTCAATCGATCATATAAGCATAATGTGGCTAATAATATGAGTTAGATTAATAATAGTAAGAGTAATACGTGTAGTAATTGTCGTCCTATCGATCATATCCACATAATATGGCCAATAATATGAGTTAGATTGATAATAATAAGAGTAATATGTATAGTAATTGTCGTCCTATCCATCATATCCACATAATATGGCCAATAATATGAGTTAGATTGATAATAATAAGAGTAATAAGTATAGTAATTGTCGTCCTATCGATCATATCCACATAATATGGCCAATAATATGAGTTGGATTGATAATAATAAGAGTAACAAGTATAGTAATTGTCTTTCTATCGATCATATAAGCATAATATGGCTAATAATATGAGTTAGATTGATAATAATAAGAGTAACAACTATAGTAATTGTCCTTCTATCAATAATATAAGCATAATATGGCTAATAATATGAGTTAGATTGATAATAATAAGCGTAACAAGTATAGTAATTGTCCTTCTTTCGATAATATAAGCATAATATAGCCAATAATATGAGTTAGATTGATAATAATAAGAGTAATAAGTATAGTAATTGTCGTTCTATCGATCATATAAGCATAATATGGCTAATAATATGAGTTAGATTGATAATAATAAGAGTAACAAGTATAGTAATTGTCGTTCCATCGATAATATAAGCATAATATGGCTAATAATATGAGTTCGATTGATAATAGCAAGAGTAATAGGCACAGTGATTGTCGTTCTACCGATCATATCTGCATAATATGTTTAATAATATGAGTTAGATTGATAATAATAAGAGTAATAAGTATAGTAATTGTCGTTCTATCGATCATATAAGCCTAATATGGCTAATAATATGGGTTCGATTGATAATAGTAAGAGTAATAAGTATGGTAATTGTCGTTCAATCGATCATATCCACATAATATGGCCAATAATATGAGTTAGATTGATAATAATAAGAGTAACAAGTATAGTAATTGTCTTTCTATCGATCATATAAGCATAATATGGCTAATAATATGAGTTAGATTGATAATAATAAGAGTAACAACTATAGTAATTGTCCTTCTATCAATAATACAAGCATAATATGGCTAATAATATGAGTTAGATTGATAATAATAAGCGTAACAAGTATAGTAATTGTCCTTCTTTCGATAATATAAGCATAATATGGCCAATAATATGAGTTAGATTGATAATAATAAGAGTAATAAGTATAGTAATTGTCGTTCTATCGATCATATAAGCATAATATGGCTAATAATATGAGTTAGATTGATAATAATAAGAGTAACAAGTATAGTAATTGTCGTTCCATCGATAATATAAGCATAATATGGCTAATAATATGAGTTAGATTGATAATAGTAAGAGTAATAAGTATAGTAATTGTCGTTCTATCGATCATATCCACATAATATGGCCAATAATATGAGTTAGATTGATAATAATAAGAGTAACAAGTATAGTAATTGTCTTTCTATCGATCATATAAGCATAATATGGCTAATGATATGAGTTAGATTGATAATAATAAGAGTAACAACTATAGTAATTGTCCTTCTATCAATAATATAAGCATAATATGGCTAATAATATGAGATAGATTGATAATAATAAGAGTAATAAGTATAGTAATTGTCGTCCTATCGTTCATATCCACATAATATGGCCAATAATATGAGTTAGATTGATAATAATAAGCGTAACAAGTATAGTAATTGTCCTTCTTTCGATGATATAAGCATAATATGGCCAATAATATGAGTTAGATTGATAATAATAAGAGTAATAAGTATAGTAATTGTCGTTCTATCGATCATATAAGCATAATATGGCTAATAATATGAGTTAGATTGATAATAATAAGAGTAACAGGTATAGTAATTGTCGTTCTATCGATAATATAAGCATAATATGGCTAATAATATGAGTTAGATTGATAACAGTAAGAGTAACAAGTATAGCAATTGTCGTTCTATCGATCATATTTGCATAATATGGTTAATAATATGAGTTAGATTGATAATAATAAGAGTAATAAGTATAGTACTTGTCGTCCTATCGATCATATCCACATAATATGGCCAATAATATGAGTTAGATTGATAATAGTAAGAGTAATAAGTATAGTAATTGTCGTTCTATCGATCATATCTGCATAATATGGAAATAATATGAGATAGATTGATAATAATAAGAGTAACAAGTATAGTAATTGTCGTTCTATCGATAATATAAGAATAATATGGCTAATAATATGAGTTAGATTGATAATAGTAAGAGTAATAAGTATAGTAATTGTCGTTCTATCGATCATATCTGCATAATATGGAAATAATATGAGTTAGATTGATAATAATAAGAGTAACAAGTATAGCAATTGCCGTTCTATCGATAATATAAGCATAATATGGTTAATAATATGAGTTAGATTGATAATAATAAGAGTAATGAGTACAGTAATTGTCGTCCTATCGATCATATCCACATAATATGGCCAATAATATGAGTTAGATTGATAATAATAAGAGTAATAAGTATAGTAATTGTCGTTCTATCGATCATATAAGCATAATATGGCTAATAATATGAGTTAGATTGATAATAATAAGGGTAACAAGTATAGTAATTGTCTTTCTATCGATCATATAAGCATAATATGGCTAATAATATGAGTTAGATTGATAATAATAAGAGTAACAACTATAGTAATTGTCGTTCTATCGATAATATAAGCATAATATGGCTAATAATATGAGTTAGATTGATAATAGTAAGAGTAATAAGTATAGTAATTGTCGTCCTATCGATCATATCCACATAATATGGCCAATAATATGAGTTAGATTGAAAATAATAAGAGTAACAAGTATAGTAATTGTCTTTCTATCGATCATATAAGCATAATATGGCTAATAATATGAGTTAGATTGATAATAATAAGAGTAACAAATATAGTAATTGTCCTTCTATCGATAATATAAGCATAATATGGCTAATAATATGAGTTAGATTGATAATAATAAGAGTAATAGGTATAGTAATTGTCGTTCTATCGATCATATAAGCATAATATGGCTAATAATATGAGTTAGATTGATAATAATAAGAGTAACAGGTATAGTAATTGTCGTTCTATCGATAATATAAGCATAATATGGCTAATAATATGAGTTAGATTGATAATAGTAAGAGTAATAAGTATAGTAATTGTCGTTCTATCGATCATATCTGCATAATATGGTTAATAATATGAGTTAGCTTGATAATAATAAGAGTAATGAGTATAGTAATTGTCGTCCTATCGATCATATCCACATAATAAGGCCAATAATATGAGCTAGATTGATAATAATAAGAGTAATAAGTATAGTAATTGTCGTTCTATCGATCATATAAGCATAATGTGGCTAATAATATGAGTTAGATTAATAATAGTAAGGGTAATACGTGTAGTAATTGTCGTTCAATCGATCATATAAGCATAATCTGGCTAATAATATGAGTTAGATTAATAATAGTAAGAGTAATACGTATAGTAATTGCGTCCTATCGATCATATCCACATAATATGGCCAATAATATGAGTTAGATTGATAATAATAAGAGTAATAAGTATAGTAATTGTCTTTCTATCGATCATATAAGCATAATATGGCTAATAATATGAGTTAGATTGATAATAATAAGAGTAACAACTATAGTAATTGTCCTTCTATCAATAATATAAGCATAATATGGCTAATAATATGAGTTAGATTGATAATAATAAGCGTAACAAGTATAGTAATTGTCCTTCTTTCGATAATATAAGCATAATATAGCCAATAATATGAGTTAGATTGATAATAATAAGAGTAATAAGTATAGTAATTGTCGTTCTATCGATCATATAAGCATAATATGGCTAATAATATGAGTTAGATTGATAATAATAAGAGTAACAAGTATAGTAATTGTCGTTCCATCGATAATATAAGCATAATATGGCTAATAATATGAGTTCGATTGATAATAGCAAGAGTAATAGGCACAGTGATTGTCGTTCTACCGATCATATCTGCATAATATGTTTAATAATATGAGTTAGATTGATAATAATAAGAGTAATAAGTATAGTAATTGTCGTTCTATCGATCATATAAGCCTAATATGGCTAATAATATGGGTTCGATTGATAATAGTAAGAGTAATAAGTATGGTAATTGTCGTTCAATCGATCATATCCACATAATATGGCCAATAATATGAGTTAGATTGATAATAATAAGAGTAACAAGTATAGTAATTGTCTTTCTATCGATCATATAAGCATAATATGGCTAATAATATGAGTTAGATTGATAATAATAAGAGTAACAACTATAGTAATTGTCCTTCTATCAATAATACAAGCATAATATGGCTAATAATATGAGTTAGATTGATAATAATAAGCGTAACAAGTATAGTAATTGTCCTTCTTTCGATAATATAAGCATAATATGGCCAATAATATGAGTTAGATTGATAATAATAAGAGTAATAAGTACAGTAATTGTCGTTCTATCGATCATATAAGCATAATATGGCTAATAATATGAGTTAGATTGATAATAATAAGAGTAACAAGTATAGTAATTGTCGTTCCATCGATAATATAAGCATAATATGGCTAATAATATGAGTTAGATTGATAATAGTAAGAGTAATAAGTATAGTAATTGTCGTTCTATCGATCATATCCACATAATATGGCCAATAATATGAGTTAGATTGATAATAATAAGAGTAACAAGTATAGTAATTGTCTTTCTATCGATCATATAAGCATAATATGGCTAATGATATGAGTTAGATTGATAATAATAAGAGTAACAACTATAGTAATTGTCCTTCTATCAATAATATAAGCATAATATGGCTAATAATATGAGATAGATTGATAATAATAAGAGTAATAAGTATAGTAATTGTCGTCCTATCGTTCATATCCACATAATATGGCCAATAATATGAGTTAGATTGATAATAATAAGCGTAACAAGTATAGTAATTGTCCTTCTTTCGATGATATAAGCATAATATGGCCAATAATATGAGTTAGATTGATAATAATAAGAGTAATAAGTATAGTAATTGTCGTTCTATCGATCATATAAGCATAATATGGCTAATAATATGAGTTAGATTGATAATAATAAGAGTAACAGGTATAGTAATTGTCGTTCTATCGATAATATAAGCATAATATGGCTAATAATATGAGTTAGATTGATAACAGTAAGAGTAACAAGTATAGCAATTGTCGTTCTATCGATCATATTTGCATAATATGGTTAATAATATGAGTTAGATTGATAATAATAAGAGTAATAAGTATAGTACTTGTCGTCCTATCGATCATATCCACATAATATGGCCAATAATATGAGTTAGATTGATAATAGTAAGAGTAATAAGTATAGTAATTGTCGTTCTATCGATCATATCTGCATAATATGGAAATAATATGAGATAGATTGATAATAATAAGAGTAACAAGTATAGTAATTGTCGTTCTATCGATAATATAAGAATAATATGGCTAATAATATGAGTTAGATTGATAATAGTAAGAGTAATAAGTATAGTAATTGTCGTTCTATCGATCATATCTGCATAATATGGAAATAATATGAGTTAGATTGATAATAATAAGAGTAACAAGTATAGCAATTGCCGTTCTATCGATAATATAAGCATAATATGGTTAATAATATGAGTTAGATTGATAATAATAAGAGTAATGAGTACAGTAATTGTCGTCCTATCGATCATATCCACATAATATGGCCAATAATATGAGTTAGATTGATAATAATAAGAGTAATAAGTATAGTAATTGTCGTTCTATCGATCATATAAGCATAATATGGCTAATAATATGAGTTAGATTGATAATAATAAGAGTAACAAGTATAGTAATTGTCTTTCTATCGATCATATAAGCATAATATGGCTAATAATATGAGTTAGATTGATAATAATAAGAGTAACAACTATAGTAATTGTCGTTCTATCGATAATATAAGCATAATATGGCTAATAATATGAGTTAGATTGATAATAGTAAGAGTAATAAGTATAGTAATTGTCGTCCTATCGATCATATCCACATAATATGGCCAATAATATGAGTTAGATTGAAAATAATAAGAGTAACAAGTATAGTAATTGTCTTTCTATCGATCATATAAGCATAATATGGCCAATAATATGAGTTAGATTGATAATAATAAGAGTAATAAGTATAGTAATTGTCGTTCTATCGATCATATAAGCATAATATGGCTAATAATATGAGTTAGATTGATAATAATAAGAGTAACAAGTATAGTAATTGTCGTTCCATCGATAATATAAGCATAATATGGCTAATAATATGAGTTCGATTGATAATAGCAAGAGTAATAGGCACAGTGATTGTCGTTCTACCGATCATATCTGCATAATATGTTTAATAATATGAGTTAGATTGATAATAATAAGAGTAATAAGTATAGTAATTGTCGTTCTATCGATCATATAAGCCTAATATGGCTAATAATATGGGTTCGATTGATAATAGTAAGAGTAATAAGTATGGTAATTGTCGTTCAATCGATCATATCCACATAATATGGCCAATAATATGAGTTAGATTGATAATAATAAGAGTAACAAGTATAGTAATTGTCTTTCTATCGATCATATAAGCATAATATGGCTAATAATATGAGTTAGATTGATAATAATAAGAGTAACAACTATAGTAATTGTCCTTCTATCAATAATACAAGCATAATATGGCTAATAATATGAGTTAGATTGATAATAATAAGCGTAACAAGTATAGTAATTGTCCTTCTTTCGATAATATAAGCATAATATGGCCAATAATATGAGTTAGATTGATAATAATAAGAGTAATAAGTACAGTAATTGTCGTTCTATCGATCATATAAGCATAATATGGCTAATAATATGAGTTAGATTGATAATAATAAGAGTAACAAGTATAGTAATTGTCGTTCCATCGATAATATAAGCATAATATGGCTAATAATATGAGTTAGATTGATAATAGTAAGAGTAATAAGTATAGTAATTGTCGTTCTATCGATCATATCCACATAATATGGCCAATAATATGAGTTAGATTGATAATAATAAGAGTAACAAGTATAGTAATTGTCTTTCTATCGATCATATAAGCATAATATGGCTAATGATATGAGTTAGATTGATAATAATAAGAGTAACAACTATAGTAATTGTCCTTCTATCAATAATATAAGCATAATATGGCTAATAATATGAGATAGATTGATAATAATAAGAGTAATAAGTATAGTAATTGTCGTCCTATCGTTCATATCCACATAATATGGCCAATAATATGAGTTAGATTGATAATAATAAGCGTAACAAGTATAGTAATTGTCCTTCTTTCGATGATATAAGCATAATATGGCCAATAATATGAGTTAGATTGATAATAATAAGAGTAATAAGTATAGTAATTGTCGTTCTATCGATCATATAAGCATAATATGGCTAATAATATGAGTTAGATTGATAATAATAAGAGTAACAGGTATAGTAATTGTCGTTCTATCGATAATATAAGCATAATATGGCTAATAATATGAGTTAGATTGATAACAGTAAGAGTAACAAGTATAGCAATTGTCGTTCTATCGATCATATTTGCATAATATGGTTAATAATATGAGTTAGATTGATAATAATAAGAGTAATAAGTATAGTACTTGTCGTCCTATCGATCATATCCACATAATATGGCCAATAATATGAGTTAGATTGATAATAGTAAGAGTAATAAGTATAGTAATTGTCGTTCTATCGATCATATCTGCATAATATGGAAATAATATGAGATAGATTGATAATAATAAGAGTAACAAGTATAGTAATTGTCGTTCTATCGATAATATAAGAATAATATGGCTAATAATATGAGTTAGATTGATAATAGTAAGAGTAATAAGTATAGTAATTGTCGTTCTATCGATCATATCTGCATAATATGGAAATAATATGAGTTAGATTGATAATAATAAGAGTAACAAGTATAGCAATTGCCGTTCTATCGATAATATAAGCATAATATGGTTAATAATATGAGTTAGATTGATAATAATAAGAGTAATGAGTACAGTAATTGTCGTCCTATCGATCATATCCACATAATATGGCCAATAATATGAGTTAGATTGATAATAATAAGAGTAATAAGTATAGTAATTGTCGTTCTATCGATCATATAAGCATAATATGGCTAATAATATGAGTTAGATTGATAATAATAAGAGTAACAAGTATAGTAATTGTCTTTCTATCGATCATATAAGCATAATATGGCTAATAATATGAGTTAGATTGATAATAATAAGATTAACAACTATAGTAATTGTCGTTCTATCGATAATATAAGCATAATATGGCTAATAATATGAGTTAGATTGATAATAGTAAGAGTAATAAGTATAGTAATTGTCCTTCTTTCGATAATATAAGCATAATATGGCCAATAATATGAGTTAGATTGATAATAATAAGAGTAATAAGTATAGTAATTGTCTTTCTATCGATCATATAAGCATAATATGGCTAATAATATGAGTTAGATTGATAATAATAAGAGTAACAAATATAGTAATTGTCCTTCTATCGATAATATAAGCATAATATGGCTAATAATATGAGTTAGATTGATAATAATAAGAGTAATAGGTATAGTAATTGTCGTTCTATCGATCATATAAGCATAATATGGCTAATAATATGAGTTAGATTGATAATAATAAGAGTAACAGGTATAGTAATTGTCGTTCTATCGATAATATAAGCATAATATGGCTAATAATATGAGTTAGATTGATAATAGTAAGAGTAATAAGTATAGTAATTGTCGTTCTATCGATCATATCTGCATAATATGGTTAATAATATGAGTTAGCTTGATAATAATAAGAGTAATGAGTATAGTAATTGTCGTCCTATCGATCATATCCACATAATAAGGCCAATAATATGAGCTAGATTGATAATAATAAGAGTAATAAGTATAGTAATTGTCGTTCTATCGATCATATAAGCATAATGTGGCTAATAATATGAGTTAGATTAATAATAGTAAGGGTAATACGTGTAGTAATTGTCGTTCAATCGATCATATAAGCATAATCTGGCTAATAATATGAGTTAGATTAATAATAGTAAGAGTAATACGTATAGTAATTGCGTCCTATCGATCATATCCACATAATATGGCCAATAATATGAGTTAGATTGATAATAATAAGAGTAATAAGTATAGTAATTGTCGTCCTATCGATCATATCCACATAATATGGCCAATAATATGAGTTAGATTGATAATAATAAGAGTAATAAGTATAGTAATTGTCGTCCTATCGATCATATCCACATAATATGGCCAATAATATGAGTTAGATTGATAATAATAAGAGTAACAAGTATAGTAATTGTCGTTCTATCGATAATATAAGCATAATATGGCTAATAATATGAGTTAGATTGATAATAATCAGAGTAATAAGTATAGTGATTGTCGTTCAATCGATCATATCTGCATAATATGGTTAATAATATGAGTTAGCTTGATAATAATAAGAGTAATGAGTATAGTAATTGTCGTCCTATCAATAATATAAGCATAATATGGCTAATAATATGAGTTAGATTGATAATAATAAGCGTAACAAGTATAGTAATTGTCCTTCTTTCGATAATATAAGCATAATATAGCCAATAATATGAGTTAGATTGATAATAATAAGAGTAATAAGTATAGTAATTGTCGTTCTATCGATCATATAAGCATAATATGGCTAATAATATGAGTTAGATTGATAATAATAAGAGTAACAAGTATAGTAATTGTCGTTCCATCGATAATATAAGCATAATATGGCTAATAATATGAGTTCGATTGATAATAGCAAGAGTAATAGGCACAGTGATTGTCGTTCTACCGATCATATCTGCATAATATGTTTAATAATATGAGTTAGATTGATAATAATAAGAGTAATAAGTATAGTAATTGTCGTCCTATCGATCATATCCACATAATATGGCCAATAATATGAGTTAGATTGATAATAATAAGAGTAATAAGTATAGTAATTGTCGTTCTATCGATCATATAAGCATAATATGGCTAATAATATGAGTTAGATTGATAATAATAAGAGTAACAAGTATAGTAATTGTCTTTCTATCGATCATATAAGCATAATATGGCTAATAATATGAGTTAGATTGATAATAATAAGAGTAACAACTATAGTAATTGTCGTTCTATCGATAATATAAGCATAATATGGCTAATAATATGAGTTAGATTGATAATAGTAAGAGTAATAAGTATAGTAATTGTCGTCCTATCGATCATATCCACATAATATGGCCAATAATATGAGTTAGATTGAAAATAATAAGAGTAACAAGTATAGTAATTGTCGTTCTATCGACCATATAAGCATAATATGGCTAATAATATGAGTTAGATTGATAATAATAAGAGTAACAAGTTTAGTAATTGCCGTTCCATCGATCATATAAGCATAATATGGCTAATAATATGAGTTAGATTGATAATAATAAGAGTAATAAGTATAGTAATTGTCGTTCTATCGATAATATAAGCATAATGTGGCTAATAATATGAGTTAGATTGATAATAATAAGAGTAACAAGTATAGTAATTGTCGTTCAATCGATCATATAAGCATAGTATGGCTAATAATATGAGTTCGATTGATAATCGCAAGAGTAGTAGGCATAGTGATTGTCGTTCTACCGATCATATCTGCATAATATGGTTAATAATATGAGTTAGATTGATAATAATAAGAGTAATAAGTATAGTAATTGTCGTTCTATCGATCATATAAGCATAATATGGCTAATAATATGTGTTAGATTGATAATAGTAGGAGTAATAAGAATAGTAATTGTCGTTCAATCGATCATATAAGCATAATCTGGCTAATAATATGAGTTAGATTAATAATAGTAAGAGTAATACGTATAGTAATTGCGTCCTATCGATCATATCCACATAATA
Source organism: Megachile rotundata (assembly GCF_050947335.1). Classification (NCBI taxonomy): domain Eukaryota; kingdom Metazoa; phylum Arthropoda; class Insecta; order Hymenoptera; family Megachilidae; genus Megachile; species Megachile rotundata. The sequence goes on along the minus strand of NW_027473551.1, from coordinate 113,678 downwards.
TGGCCAATAATATGAGTTAGATTGATAATAATAAGAGTAATAAGTATAGTAATTGTCGTCCTATCGATCATATCCACATAATATGGCCAATAATATGAGTTAGATTGATAATAATAAGAGTAACAAGTATAGTAGTTGTCGTTCTATCGACCATATAAGCATAATATGGCTAATAATATGTGTTAGATTTGTAATAATAAGAGTAACAAGTATAGTAATTGTCGTTCTATCGACCATATAAGCATAATATGGCTAATAATATGTGTTAGATTGATAATAGTAAGAGTAATAAGTATAGCAATTGTCGTTCAATCGACCATATAAGCATAATGTGGCTAATAATATGAGTTAGATTAATAATAGTAAGAGTAATACGTATAGTAATTGTCGTCCTATCCATCATATCCACATAATATGGCCAATAATATGAGTTAGATTGATAATAATAAGAGTAGTAAGTATAGTGATTGTCGTCCTATCGATCATATAAGCATAATATGGCTAATAATATGAGTTAGATTGATAATAGTAAGAGTAATAAGTATAGTAATTGTCGTTCTATCGATCATATCTGCATAATATGGTTAATAATATGAGTTAGCTTGATAATAATAAGAGTAATGAGTATAGTAATTGTCGTCCTATCGATCATATCCACATAATAAGGCCAATAATATGAGCTAGATTGATAATAATAAGAGTAATAAGTATAGTAATTGTCGTTCTATCGATCATATAAGCATAATGTGGCTAATAATATGAGTTAGATTGATAATAATCAGAGTAATAAGTATAGTGATTGTCGTTCAATCGATCATATCTGCATAATATGGTTAATAATATGAGTTAGCTTGATAATAATAAGAGTAATGAGTATAGTAATTGTCGTCCTATCGATCATATCCACATAATAAGGCCAATAATATGAGCTAGATTGATAATAATAAGAGTAATAAGTATAGTAATTGTCGTTCTATCTATCATATAAGCATAATATGGAAATAATATGAGTTAGCTTGATAATAATAAGAGTAATAAGTATAGTAATTGTCGTCCTATCGATCATATCCACATAGTATGGCCAATAATATGAGTTAGATTGATAATAATAAGATTAATAAGTATAGTAATTGTCGTCCTATCGATCATATCCACATAATATGGCCAATAATATGAGTTAGATTGATAATAATAAGAGCAACAAGTATAGTAATTGTCGTTCTATCGACCATATAAGCATAATATGGCTAGTAATATGTGTTAGATTTATAATAATAAGAGTAACAAGTATAGTAATTGTCGTTCTATCGACCATATAAGCATAATATGGCTAATAATATGTGTTAGATTGACAATAGTAAGAGTAATAAGTATAGTAATTGTCGTTCAATCGATCATATAAGCATAATGTGGCTAATAATATGAGTTAGATTAATAATAGTAAGAGTAATACGTGTAGTAATTGTCGTCCTATCGATCATATCCACATAATATGGCCAATAATATGAGTTAGATTGATAATAATAAGAGTAATAAGTATAGTAATTGTCGTCCTATCCATCATATCCACATAATATGGCCAATAATATGAGTTAGATTGATAATAATAAGAGTAATAAGTATAGTAATTGTCGTCCTATCGATCATATCCACATAATATGGCCAATAATATGAGTTGGATTGATAATAATAAGAGTAACAAGTATAGTAATTGTCTTTCTATCGATCATATAAGCATAATATGGCTAATAATATGAGTTAGATTGATAATAATAAGAGTAACAACTATAGTAATTGTCCTTCTATCAATAATATAAGCATAATATGGCTAATAATATGAGTTAGATTGATAATAATAAGCGTAACAAGTATAGTAATTGTCCTTCTTTCGATAATATAAGCATAATATAGCCAATAATATGAGTTAGATTGATAATAATAAGAGTAATAAGTATAGTAATTGTCGTTCTATCGATCATATAAGCATAATATGGCTAATAATATGAGTTAGATTGATAATAATAAGAGTAACAAGTATAGTAATTGTCGTTCAATCGATCATATAAGCATAGTATGGCTAATAATATGAGTTCGATTGATAATCGCAAGAGTAGTAGGCATAGTGATTGTCGTTCTACCGATCATATCTGCATAATATGGTTAATAATATGAGTTAGATTGATAATAATAAGAGTAATAAGTTTAGTAATTGCCGTTCCATCGATCATATAAGCATAATATGGCTAATAATATGAGTTAGATTGATAATAATAAGAGTAATAAGTATAGTAATTGTCGTTCTATCGATAATATAAGCATAATGTGGCTAATAATATGAGTTAGATTGATAATAATAAGAGTAACAAGTATAGTAATTGTCGTTCAATCGATCATATAAGCATAGTATGGCTAATAATATGAGTTCGATTGATAATCGCAAGAGTAGTAGGCATAGTGATTGTCGTTCTACCGATCATATCTGCATAATATGGTTAATAATATGAGTTAGATTGATAATAATAAGAGTAATAAGTATCGTAATTGTCGTTCTATCGATCATATAAGCATAATATGGCTAATAATATGTGTTAGATTGATAATAGTAGGAGTAATAAGAATAGTAATTGTCGTTCAATCGATCATATAAGCATAATCTGGCTAATAATATGAGTTAGATTAATAATAGTAAGAGTAATACGTATAGTAATTGCGTCCTATCGATCATATCCACATAATATGGCCAATAATATGAGTTAGATTGATAATAATAAGAGTAATAAGTATAGTAATTGTCGTCCTATCGATCATATCCACATAATATGGCCAATAATATGAGTTAGATTGATAATAATAAGAGTAACAAGTATAGTAGTTGTCGTTCTATCGACCATATAAGCATAATATGGCTAATAATATGTGTTAGATTTGTAATAATAAGAGTAACAAGTATAGTAATTGTCGTTCTATCGACCATATAAGCATAATATGGCTAATAATATGTGTTAGATTGATAATAGTAAGAGTAATAAGTATAGCAATTGTCGTTCAATCGACCATATAAGCATAATGTGGCTAATAATATGAGTTAGATTAATAATAGTAAGAGTAATACGTATAGTAATTGTCGTCCTATCCATCATATCCACATAATATGGCCAATAATATGAGTTAGATTGATAATAATAAGAGTAGTAAGTATAGTGATTGTCGTCCTATCGATCATATAAGCATAATATGGCTAATAATATGAGTTAGATTGATAATAGTAAGAGTAATAAGTATAGTAATTGTCGTTCTATCGATCATATCTGCATAATATGGTTAATAATATGAGTTAGCTTGATAATAATAAGAGTAATGAGTATAGTAATTGTCGTCCTATCGATCATATCCACATAATAAGGCCAATAATATGAGCTAGATTGATAATAATAAGAGTAATAAGTATAGTAATTGTCGTTCTATCGATCATATAAGCATAATGTGGCTAATAATATGAGTTAGATTGATAATAATCAGAGTAATAAGTATAGTGATTGTCGTTCAATCGATCATATCTGCATAATATGGTTAATAATATGAGTTAGCTTGATAATAATAAGAGTAATGAGTATAGTAATTGTCGTCCTATCGATCATATCCACATAATAAGGCCAATAATATGAGCTAGATTGATAATAATAAGAGTAATAAGTATAGTAATTGTCGTTCTATCTATCATATAAGCATAATATGGAAATAATATGAGTTAGCTTGATAATAATAAGAGTAATAAGTATAGTAATTGTCGTCCTATCGATCATATCCACATAATATGGCCAATAATATGAGTTAGATTGATAATAATAAGATTAATAAGTATAGTAATTGTCGTCCTATCGATCATATCCACATAATATGGCCAATAATATGAGTTAGATTGATAATAATAAGAGCAACAAGTATAGTAATTGTCGTTCTATCGACCATATAAGCATAATATGGCTAGTAATATGTGTTAGATTTATAATAATAAGAGTAACAAGTATAGTAATTGTCGTTCTATCGACCATATAAGCATAATATGGCTAATAATATGTGTTAGATTGACAATAGTAAGAGTAATAAGTATAGTAATTGTCGTTCAATCGATCATATAAGCATAATGTGGCTAATAATATGAGTTAGATTAATAATAGTAAGAGTAATACGTGTAGTAATTGTCGTCCTATCGATCATATCCACATAATATGGCCAATAATATGAGTTAGATTGATAATAATAAGAGTAATAAGTATAGTAATTGTCGTCCTATCCATCATATCCACATAATATGGCCAATAATATGAGTTAGATTGATAATAATAAGAGTAATAAGTATAGTAATTGTCGTCCTATCGATCATATCCACATAATATGGCCAATAATATGAGTTGGATTGATAATAATAAGAGTAACAAGTATAGTAATTGTCTTTCTATCGATCATATAAGCATAATATGGCTAATAATATGAGTTAGATTGATAATAATAAGAGTAACAACTATAGTAATTGTCCTTCTATCAATAATATAAGCATAATATGGCTAATAATATGAGTTAGATTGATAATAATAAGCGTAACAAGTATAGTAATTGTCCTTCTTTCGATAATATAAGCATAATATAGCCAATAATATGAGTTAGATTGATAATAATAAGAGTAATAAGTATAGTAATTGTCGTTCTATCGATCATATAAGCATAATATGGCTAATAATATGAGTTAGATTGATAATAATAAGAGTAACAAGTATAGTAATTGTCGTTCCATCGATAATATAAGCATAATATGGCTAATAATATGAGTTCGATTGATAATAGCAAGAGTAATAGGCACAGTGATTGTCGTTCTACCGATCATATCTGCATAATATGTTTAATAATATGAGTTAGATTGATAATAATAAGAGTAATAAGTATAGTAATTGTCGTTCTATCGATCATATAAGCCTAATATGGCTAATAATATGGGTTCGATTGATAATAGTAAGAGTAATAAGTATGGTAATTGTCGTTCAATCGATCATATCCACATAATATGGCCAATAATATGAGTTAGATTGATAATAATAAGAGTAACAAGTATAGTAATTGTCTTTCTATCGATCATATAAGCATAATATGGCTAATAATATGAGTTAGATTGATAATAATAAGAGTAACAACTATAGTAATTGTCCTTCTATCAATAATACAAGCATAATATGGCTAATAATATGAGTTAGATTGATAATAATAAGCGTAACAAGTATAGTAATTGTCCTTCTTTCGATAATATAAGCATAATATGGCCAATAATATGAGTTAGATTGATAATAATAAGAGTAATAAGTATAGTAATTGTCGTTCTATCGATCATATAAGCATAATATGGCTAATAATATGAGTTAGATTGATAATAATAAGAGTAACAAGTATAGTAATTGTCGTTCCATCGATAATATAAGCATAATATGGCTAATAATATGAGTTAGATTGATAATAGTAAGAGTAATAAGTATAGTAATTGTCGTTCTATCGATCATATCCACATAATATGGCCAATAATATGAGTTAGATTGATAATAATAAGAGTAACAAGTATAGTAATTGTCTTTCTATCGATCATATAAGCATAATATGGCTAATGATATGAGTTAGATTGATAATAATAAGAGTAATAAGTATAGTAATTGTCGTTCTATCGATCATATAAGCATAATATGGCTAATAATATGAGTTAGATTGATAATAATAAGAGTAACAGGTATAGTAATTGTCGTTCTATCGATAATATAAGCATAATATGGCTAATAATATGAGTTAGATTGATAACAGTAAGAGTAACAAGTATAGCAATTGTCGTTCTATCGATCATATTTGCATAATATGGTTAATAATATGAGTTAGATTGATAATAATAAGAGTAACAGGTATAGTAATTGTCGTTCTATCGATAATATAAGCATAATATGGCTAATAATATGAGTTAGATTGATAACAGTAAGAGTAACAAGTATAGCAATTGTCGTTCTATCGATCATATTTGCATAATATGGTTAATAATATGAGTTAGATTGATAATAATAAGAGTAATAAGTATAGTACTTGTCGTCCTATCGATCATATCCACATAATATGGCCAATAATATGAGTTAGATTGATAATAGTAAGAGTAATAAGTATAGTAATTGTCGTCCTATCGATCATATCCACATAATATGGCCAATAATATGAGTTAGATTGATAATAATAAGAGTAATAAGTATAGTAATTGTCGTTCTATCGATCATATAAGCATAATATGGCTAATAATATGAGTTAGATTGATAATAATAAGAGTAACAAGTATAGTAATTGTCTTTCTATCGATCATATAAGCATAATATGGCTAATAATATGAGTTAGATTGATAATAATAAGAGTAACAACTATAGTAATTGTCGTTCTATCGATAATATAAGCATAATATGGCTAATAATATGAGTTAGATTGATAATAGTAAGAGTAATAAGTATAGTAATTGTCGTCCTATCGATCATATCCACATAATATGGCCAATAATATGAGTTAGATTGAAAATAATAAGAGTAACAAGTATAGTAATTGTCGTTCTATCGACCATATAAGCATAATATGGCTAATAATATGAGTTAGATTGATAATAATAAGAGTAACAAGTTTAGTAATTGCCGTTCCATCGATCATATAAGCATAATATGGCTAATAATATGAGTTAGATTGATAATAATAAGAGTAATAAGTATAGTAATTGTCGTTCTATCGATAATATAAGCATAATGTGGCTAATAATATGAGTTAGATTGATAATAATAAGAGTAACAAGTATAGTAATTGTCGTTCAATCGATCATATAAGCATAGTATGGCTAATAATATGAGTTCGATTGATAATCGCAAGAGTAGTAGGCATAGTGATTGTCGTTCTACCGATCATATCTGCATAATATGGTTAATAATATGAGTTAGATTGATAATAATAAGAGTAATAAGTATAGTAATTGTCGTTCTATCGATCATATAAGCATAATATGGCTAATAATATGTGTTAGATTGATAATAGTAGGAGTAATAAGAATAGTAATTGTCGTTCAATCGATCATATAAGCATAATCTGGCTAATAATATGAGTTAGATTAATAATAGTAAGAGTAATACGTATAGTAATTGCGTCCTATCGATCATATCCACATAATATGGCCAATAATATGAGTTAGATTGATAATAATAAGAGTAATAAGTATAGTAATTGTCGTCCTATCGATCATATCCACATAATATGGCCAATAATATGAGTTAGATTGATAATAATAAGAGTAACAAGTATAGTAGTTGTCGTTCTATCGACCATATAAGCATAATATGGCTAATAATATGTGTTAGATTTGTAATAATAAGAGTAACAAGTATAGTAATTGTCGTTCTATCGACCATATAAGCATAATATGGCTAATAATATGTGTTAGATTGATAATAGTAAGAGTAATAAGTATAGCAATTGTCGTTCAATCGACCATATAAGCATAATGTGGCTAATAATATGAGTTAGATTAATAATAGTAAGAGTAATACGTATAGTAATTGTCGTCCTATCCATCATATCCACATAATATGGCCAATAATATGAGTTAGATTGATAATAATAAGAGTAGTAAGTATAGTGATTGTCGTCCTATCGATCATATAAGCATAATATGGCTAATAATATGAGTTAGATTGATAATAGTAAGAGTAATAAGTATAGTAATTGTCGTTCTATCGATCATATCTGCATAATATGGTTAATAATATGAGTTAGCTTGATAATAATAAAGGTAATGAGTATAGTAATTGTCGTCCTATCGATCATATCCACATAATAAGGCCAATAATATGAGCTAGATTGATAATAATAAGAGTAATAAGTATATTAATTGTCGTTCTATCGATCATATAAGCATAATGTGGCTAATAATATGAGTTAGATTGATAATAATCAGAGTAATAAGTATAGTGATTGTCGTTCAATCGATCATATCTGCATAATATGGTTAATAATATGAGTTAGCTTGATAATAATAAGAGTAATGAGTATAGTAATTGTCGTCCTATCGATCATATCCACATAATAAGGCCAATAATATGAGCTAGATTGATAATAATAAGAGTAATAAGTATAGTAATTGTCGTTCTATCTATCATATAAGCATAATATGGAAATAATATGAGTTAGCTTGATAATAATAAGAGTAATAAGTATAGTAATTGTCGTCCTATCGATCATATCCACATAATATGGCCAATAATATGAGTTAGATTGATAATAATAAGATTAAGAAGTATAGTAATTGTCGTCCTATCGATCATATCCACATAATATGGCCAATAATATGAGTTAGATTGATAATAATAAGAGCAACAAGTATAGTAATTGTCGTTCTATCGACCATATAAGCATAATATGGCTAGTAATATGTGTTAGATTTATAATAATAAGAGTAACAAGTATAGTAATTGTCGTTCTATCGACCATATAAGCATAATATGGCTAATAATATGTGTTAGATTGACAATAGTAAGAGTAATAAGTATAGTAATTGTCGTTCAATCGATCATATAAGCATAATGTGGCTAATAATATGAGTTAGATTAATAATAGTAAGAGTAACAAGTATAGTAATTGTCGTTCCATCGATAATATAAGCATAATATGGCTAATAATATGAGTTCGATTGATAATAGCAAGAGTAATAGGCACAGTGATTGTCGTTCTACCGATCATATCTGCATAATATGTTTAATAATATGAGTTAGATTGATAATAATAAGAGTAATAAGTATAGTAATTGTCGTTCTATCGATCATATAAGCCTAATATGGCTAATAATATGGGTTCGATTGATAATAGTAAGAGTAATAAGTATGGTAATTGTCGTTCAATCGATCATATCCACATAATATGGCCAATAATATGAGTTAGATTGATAATAATAAGAGTAACAAGTATAGTAATTGTCTTTCTATCGATCATATAAGCATAATATGGCTAATAATATGAGTTAGATTGATAATAATAAGAGTAACAACTATAGTAATTGTCCTTCTATCAATAATACAAGCATAATATGGCTAATAATATGAGTTAGATTGATAATAATAAGCGTAACAAGTATAGTAATTGTCCTTCTTTCGATAATATAAGCATAATATGGCCAATAATATGAGTTAGATTGATAATAATAAGAGTAATAAGTACAGTAATTGTCGTTCTATCGATCATATAAGCATAATATGGCTAATAATATGAGTTAGATTGATAATAATAAGAGTAACAAGTATAGTAATTGTCGTTCCATCGATAATATAAGCATAATATGGCTAATAATATGAGTTAGATTGATAATAGTAAGAGTAATAAGTATAGTAATTGTCGTTCTATCGATCATATCCACATAATATGGCCAATAATATGAGTTAGATTGATAATAATAAGAGTAACAAGTATAGTAATTGTCTTTCTATCGATCATATAAGCATAATATGGCTAATGATATGAGTTAGATTGATAATAATAAGAGTAACAACTATAGTAATTGTCCTTCTATCAATAATATAAGCATAATATGGCTAATAATATGAGATAGATTGATAATAATAAGAGTAATAAGTATAGTAATTGTCGTCCTATCGTTCATATCCACATAATATGGCCAATAATATGAGTTAGATTGATAATAATAAGCGTAACAAGTATAGTAATTGTCCTTCTTTCGATGATATAAGCATAATATGGCCAATAATATGAGTTAGATTGATAATAATAAGAGTAATAAGTATAGTAATTGTCGTTCTATCGATCATATAAGCATAATATGGCTAATAATATGAGTTAGATTGATAATAATAAGAGTAACAGGTATAGTAATTGTCGTTCTATCGATAATATAAGCATAATATGGCTAATAATATGAGTTAGATTGATAACAGTAAGAGTAACAAGTATAGCAATTGTCGTTCTATCGATCATATTTGCATAATATGGTTAATAATATGAGTTAGATTGATAATAATAAGAGTAATAAGTATAGTACTTGTCGTCCTATCGATCATATCCACATAATATGGCCAATAATATGAGTTAGATTGATAATAGTAAGAGTAATAAGTATAGTAATTGTCGTTCTATCGATCATATCTGCATAATATGGAAATAATATGAGATAGATTGATAATAATAAGAGTAACAAGTATAGTAATTGTCGTTCTATCGATAATATAAGAATAATATGGCTAATAATATGAGTTAGATTGATAATAGTAAGAGTAATAAGTATAGTAATTGTCGTTCTATCGATCATATCTGCATAATATGGAAATAATATGAGTTAGATTGATAATAATAAGAGTAACAAGTATAGCAATTGCCGTTCTATCGATAATATAAGCATAATATGGTTAATAATATGAGTTAGATTGATAATAATAAGAGTAATGAGTACAGTAATTGTCGTCCTATCGATCATATCCACATAATATGGCCAATAATATGAGTTAGATTGATAATAATAAGAGTAATAAGTATAGTAATTGTCGTTCTATCGATCATATAAGCATAATATGGCTAATAATATGAGTTAGATTGATAATAATAAGAGTAACAAGTATAGTAATTGTCTTTCTATCGATCATATAAGCATAATATGGCTAATAATATGAGTTAGATTGATAATAATAAGAGTAACAACTATAGTAATTGTCGTTCTATCGATAATATAAGCATAATATGGCTAATAATATGAGTTAGATTGATAATAGTAAGAGTAATAAGTATAGTAATTGTCGTCCTATCGATCATATCCACATAATATGGCCAATAATATGAGTTAGATTGAAAATAATAAGAGTAACAAGTATAGTAATTGTCTTTCTATCGATCATATAAGCATAATATGGCTAATAATATGAGTTAGATTGATAATAATAAGAGTAACAAATATAGTAATTGTCCTTCTATCGATAATATAAGCATAATATGGCTAATAATATGAGTTAGATTGATAATAATAAGAGTAATAGGTATAGTAATTGTCGTTCTATCGATCATATAAGCATAATATGGCTAATAATATGAGTTAGATTGATAATAATAAGAGTAACAGGTATAGTAATTGTCGTTCTATCGATAATATAAGCATAATATGGCTAATAATATGAGTTAGATTGATAATAGTAAGAGTAATAAGTATAGTAATTGTCGTTCTATCGATCATATCTGCATAATATGGTTAATAATATGAGTTAGCTTGATAATAATAAGAGTAATGAGTATAGTAATTGTCGTCCTATCGATCATATCCACATAATAAGGCCAATAATATGAGCTAGATTGATAATAATAAGAGTAATAAGTATAGTAATTGTCGTTCTATCGATCATATAAGCATAATGTGGCTAATAATATGAGTTAGATTAATAATAGTAAGGGTAATACGTGTAGTAATTGTCGTTCAATCGATCATATAAGCATAATCTGGCTAATAATATGAGTTAGATTAATAATAGTAAGAGTAATACGTATAGTAATTGCGTCCTATCGATCATATCCACATAATATGGCCAATAATATGAGTTAGATTGATAATAATAAGAGTAATAAGTATAGTAATTGTCGTCCTATCGATCATATCCACAAAATATGGCCAATAATATGAGTTAGATTGATAATAATAAGAGTAATAAGTATAGTAATTGTCGTCCTATCGATCATATCCACATAATATGGCCAATAATATGAGTTAGATTGATAATAATCAGAGTAATAAGTATAGTGATTGTCGTTCAATCGATCATATCTGCATAATATGGTTAATAATATGAGTTAGCTTGATAATAATAAGAGTAATGAGTATAGTAATTGTCGTCCTATCAATAATATAAGCATAATATGGCTAATAATATGAGTTAGATTGATAATAATAAGCGTAACAAGTATAGTAATTGTCCTTCTTTCGATAATATAAGCATAATATAGCCAATAATATGAGTTAGATTGATAATAATAAGAGTAATAAGTATAGTAATTGTCGTTCTATCGATCATATAAGCATAATATGGCTAATAATATGAGTTAGATTGATAATAATAAGAGTAACAAGTATAGTAATTGTCGTTCCATCGATAATATAAGCATAATATGGCTAATAATATGAGTTCGATTGATAATAGCAAGAGTAATAGGCACAGTGATTGTCGTTCTACCGATCATATCTGCATAATATGTTTAATAATATGAGTTAGATTGATAATAATAAGAGTAATAAGTATAGTAATTGTCGTTCTATCGATCATATAAGCCTAATATGGCTAATAATATGGGTTCGATTGATAATAGTAAGAGTAATAAGTATGGTAATTGTCGTTCAATCGATCATATCCACATAATATGGCCAATAATATGAGTTAGATTGATAATAATAAGAGTAACAAGTATAGTAATTGTCTTTCTATCGATCATATAAGCATAATATGGCTAATAATATGAGTTAGATTGATAATAATAAGAGTAACAACTATAGTAATTGTCCTTCTATCAATAATACAAGCATAATATGGCTAATAATATGAGTTAGATTGATAATAATAAGCGTAACAAGTATAGTAATTGTCCTTCTTTCGATAATATAAGCATAATATGGCCAATAATATGAGTTAGATTGATAATAATAAGAATAATAAGTATAGTAATTGTCGTTCTATCGATCATATAAGCATAATATGGCTAATAATATGAGTTAGATTGATAATAATAAGAGTAACAAGTATAGTAATTGTCGTTCCATCGATAATATAAGCATAATATGGCTAATAATATGAGTTAGATTGATAATAGTAAGAGTAATAAGTATAGTAATTGTCGTTCTATCGATCATATCCACATAATATGGCCAATAATATGAGTTAGATTGATAATAATAAGAGTAACAAGTATAGTAATTGTCTTTCTATCGATCATATAAGCATAATATGGCTAATGATATGAGTTAGATTGATAATAATAAGAGTAACAACTATAGTAATTGTCCTTCTATCAATAATATAAGCATAATATGGCTAATAATATGAGATAGATTGATAATAATAAGAGTAATAAGTATAGTAATTGTCGTCCTATCGTTCATATCCACATAATATGGCCAATAATATGAGTTAGATTGATAATAATAAGCGTAACAAGTATAGTAATTGTCCTTCTTTCGATAATATAAGCATAATATGGTCAATAATATGAGTTAGATTGATAATAATAAGAGTAATAAGTATAGTAATTGTCGTTCTATCGATCATATAAGCATAATATGGCTAATAATATGAGTTAGATTGATAATAATAAGAGTAACAGGTATAGTAATTGTCGTTCTATCGATAATATAAGCATAATATGGCTAATAATATGAGTTAGATTGATAACAGTAAGAGTAACAAGTATAGCAATTGTCGTTCTATCGATAATATAAGCATAATATGGCTAATAATATGAGTTAGATTGATAATAGTAAGAGTAATAAGTATAGTAACTGTCGTTCTATCGATCATATTTGCATAATATGGTTAATAATATGAGTTAGATTGATAATAATAAGAGTAATAAGTATAGTACTTGTCGTCCTATCGATCATATCCACATAATATGGCCAATAATATGAGTTAGATTGATAATAGTAAGAGTAATAAGTATAGTAATTGTCGTTCTATCGATCATATCTGCATAATATGGAAATAATATGAGATAGATTGATAATAATAAGAGTAACAAGTATAGTAATTGTCGTTCTATCGATAATATAAGAATAATATGGCTAATAATATGAGTTAGATTGATAATAGTAAGAGTAATAAGTATAGTAATTGTCGTTCTATCGATCATATCTGCATAATATGGAAATAATATGAGTTAGATTGATAATAATAAGAGTAACAAGTATAGCAATTGCCGTTCTATCGATAATATAAGCATAATATGGTTAATAATATGAGTTAGATTGATAATAATAAGAGTAATGAGTACAGTAATTGTCGTCCTATCGATCATATCCACATAATATGGCCAATAATATGAGTTAGATTGATAATAATAAGAGTAATAAGTATAGTAATTGTCGTTCTATCGATCATATAAGCATAATATGGCTAATAATATGAGTTAGATTGATAATAATAAGAGTAACAAGTATAGTAATTGTCGTTCTATCGATCATATAAGCATAATATGGCTAATAATATGAGTTAGATTGATAATAATAAGAGTAACAGGTATAGTAATTGTCGTTCTATCGATAATATAAGCATAATATGGCTAATAATATGAGTTAGATTGATAATAGTAAGAGTAATAAGTATAGTAATTGTCGTTCTATCGATCATATCTGCATAATATGGTTAATAATATGAGTTAGCTTGATAATAATAAGAGTAATGAGTATAGTAATTGTCGTCCTATCGATCATATCCACATAATAAGGCCAATAATATGAGCTAGATTGATAATAATAAGAGTAATAAGTATAGTAATTGTCGTTCTATCGATCATATAAGCATAATGTGGCTAATAATATGAGTTAGATTAATAATAGTAAGGGTAATACGTGTAGTAATTGTCGTTCAATCGATCATATAAGCATAATCTGGCTAATAATATGAGTTAGATTAATAATAGTAAGAGTAATACGTATAGTAATTGCGTCCTATCGATCATATCCACATAATATGGCCAATAATATGAGTTAGATTGATAATAATAAGAGTAATAAGTATAGTAATTGTCGTCCTATCGATCATATCCACAAAATATGGCCAATAATATGAGTTAGATTGATAATAATAAGAGTAATAAGTATAGTAATTGTCGTCCTATCGATCATATCCACATAATATGGCCAATAATATGAGTTAGATTGATAATAATCAGAGTAATAAGTATAGTGATTGTCGTTCAATCGATCATATCTGCATAATATGGTTAATAATATGAGTTAGCTTGATAATAATAAGAGTAATGAGTATAGTAATTGTCGTCCTATCAATAATATAAGCATAATATGGCTAATAATATGAGTTAGATTGATAATAATAAGCGTAACAAGTATAGTAATTGTCCTTCTTTCGATAATATAAGCATAATATAGCCAATAATATGAGTTAGATTGATAATAATAAGAGTAATAAGTATAGTAATTGTCGTTCTATCGATCATATAAGCATAATATGGCTAATAATATGAGTTAGATTGATAATAATAAGAGTAACAAGTATAGTAATTGTCGTTCCATCGATAATATAAGCATAATATGGCTAATAATATGAGTTCGATTGATAATAGCAAGAGTAATAGGCACAGTGATTGTCGTTCTACCGATCATATCTGCATAATATGTTTAATAATATGAGTTAGATTGATAATAATAAGAGTAATAAGTATAGTAATTGTCGTTCTATCGATCATATAAGCCTAATATGGCTAATAATATGGGTTCGATTGATAATAGTAAGAGTAATAAGTATGGTAATTGTCGTTCAATCGATCATATCCACATAATATGGCCAATAATATGAGTTAGATTGATAATAATAAGAGTAACAAGTATAGTAATTGTCTTTCTATCGATCATATAAGCATAATATGGCTAATAATATGAGTTAGATTGATAATAATAAGAGTAACAACTATAGTAATTGTCCTTCTATCAATAATACAAGCATAATATGGCTAATAATATGAGTTAGATTGATAATAATAAGCGTAACAAGTATAGTAATTGTCCTTCTTTCGATAATATAAGCATAATATGGCCAATAATATGAGTTAGATTGATAATAATAAGAATAATAAGTATAGTAATTGTCGTTCTATCGATCATATAAGCATAATATGGCTAATAATATGAGTTAGATTGATAATAATAAGAGTAACAAGTATAGTAATTGTCGTTCCATCGATAATATAAGCATAATATGGCTAATAATATGAGTTAGATTGATAATAGTAAGAGTAATAAGTATAGTAATTGTCGTTCTATCGATCATATCCACATAATATGGCCAATAATATGAGTTAGATTGATAATAATAAGAGTAACAAGTATAGTAATTGTCTTTCTATCGATCATATAAGCATAATATGGCTAATGATATGAGTTAGATTGATAATAATAAGAGTAACAACTATAGTAATTGTCCTTCTATCAATAATATAAGCATAATATGGCTAATAATATGAGATAGATTGATAATAATAAGAGTAATAAGTATAGTAATTGTCGTCCTATCGTTCATATCCACATAATATGGCCAATAATATGAGTTAGATTGATAATAATAAGCGTAACAAGTATAGTAATTGTCCTTCTTTCGATAATATAAGCATAATATGGTCAATAATATGAGTTAGATTGATAATAATAAGAGTAATAAGTATAGTAATTGTCGTTCTATCGATCATATAAGCATAATATGGCTAATAATATGAGTTAGATTGATAATAATAAGAGTAACAGGTATAGTAATTGTCGTTCTATCGATAATATAAGCATAATATGGCTAATAATATGAGTTAGATTGATAACAGTAAGAGTAACAAGTATAGCAATTGTCGTTCTATCGATAATATAAGCATAATATGGCTAATAATATGAGTTAGATTGATAATAGTAAGAGTAATAAGTATAGTAACTGTCGTTCTATCGATCATATTTGCATAATATGGTTAATAATATGAGTTAGATTGATAATAATAAGAGTAATAAGTATAGTACTTGTCGTCCTATCGATCATATCCACATAATATGGCCAATAATATGAGTTAGATTGATAATAGTAAGAGTAATAAGTATAGTAATTGTCGTTCTATCGATCATATCTGCATAATATGGAAATAATATGAGATAGATTGATAATAATAAGAGTAACAAGTATAGTAATTGTCGTTCTATCGATAATATAAGAATAATATGGCTAATAATATGAGTTAGATTGATAATAGTAAGAGTAATAAGTATAGTAATTGTCGTTCTATCGATCATATCTGCATAATATGGAAATAATATGAGTTAGATTGATAATAATAAGAGTAACAAGTATAGCAATTGCCGTTCTATCGATAATATAAGCATAATATGGTTAATAATATGAGTTAGATTGATAATAATAAGAGTAATGAGTACAGTAATTGTCGTCCTATCGATCATATCCACATAATATGGCCAATAATATGAGTTAGATTGATAATAATAAGAGTAATAAGTATAGTAATTGTCGTTCTATCGATCATATAAGCATAATATGGCTAATAATATGAGTTAGATTGATAATAATAAGAGTAACAAGTATAGTAATTGTCTTTCTATCGATCATATAAGCATAATATGGCTAATAATATGAGTTAGATTGATAATAATAAGAGTAACAACTATAGTAATTGTCGTTCTATCGATAATATAAGCATAATATGGCTAATAATATGAGTTAGATTGATAATAGTAAGAGTAATAAGTATAGTAATTGTCGTCCTATCGATCATATCCACATAATATGGCCAATAATATGAGTTAGATTGAAAATAATAAGAGTAACAAGTATAGTAATTGTCTTTCTATCGATCATATAAGCATAATATGGCTAATAATATGAGTTAGATTGATAATAATAAGAGTAACAAATATAGTAATTGTCCTTCTATCGATAATATAAGCATAATATGGCTAATAATATGAGTTAGATTGATAATAATAAGAGTAATAGGTATAGTAATTGTCGTTCTATCGATCATATAAGCATAATATGGCTAATAATATGAGTTAGATTGATAATAATAAGAGTAACAGGTATAGTAATTGTCGTTCTATCGATCATATCTGCATAATATGGCCAATAATATGAGTTAGATTGATAATAATAAGAGTAATGAGTATAGTAATTGTCGTCCTATCGATCATATCCACATAATATGGCCAATAATATGAGTTAGATTGATAATAATAAGAGTAATAAGTATAGAAATTGTCGTTCTATCGATCATATAAGCATAATATGGCTAATAATATGAGTTAGATTGATAATAATAAGAGTAACAAGTATAGTAATTGTCGTTCTATCGATCATATAAGCATAATATGGCCAATAATATGAGTTAGATTGATAATAGTAAGAGTAATAAGTATAGTAATTGTCGTTCTATCGATCATATCTGCATAATATGGAAATAATATGAGATAGATTGATAATAATAAGAGTAACAAGTATAGTAATTGTCGTTCTATCGATAATATAAGAATAATATGGCTAATAATATGAGTTAGATTGATAATAGTAAGAGTAATAAGTATAGTAATTGTCGTTCTATCGATCATATCTGCATAATATGGAAATAATATGAGTTAGATTGATAATAATAAGAGTAACAAGTATAGCAATTGCCGTTCTATCGATAATATAAGCATAATATGGTTAATAATATGAGTTAGATTGATAATAATAAGAGTAATGAGTACAGTAATTGTCGTCCTATCGATCATATCCACATAATATGGCCAATAATATGAGTTAGATTGATAATAATAAGAGTAATAAGTATAGTAATTGTCGTTCTATCGATCATATAAGCATAATATGGCTAATAATGTGAGTTAGATTGATAATAATAAGAGTAACAAGTATAGTAATTGTCTTTCTATCGATCATATAAGCATAATATGGCTAATAATATGAGTTAGATTGATAATAATAAGAGTAACAACTATAGTAATTGTCGTTCTATCGATAATATAAGCATAATATGGCTAATAATATGAGTTAGATTGATAATAATAAGAGTAATAAGTATAGTAATTGTCGTCCTATCGATCATATCCACATAATATGGCCAATAATATGAGTTAGATTGAAAATAATAAGAGTAACAAGTATAGTAATTGTCTTTCTATCGATCATATAAGCATAATATGGCTAATAATATGAGTTAGATTGATAATAATAAGAGTAACAAATATAGTAATTGTCCTTCTATCGATAATATAAGCATAATATGGCTAATAATATGAGTTAGATTGATAATAATAAGAGTAATAGGTATAGTAATTGTCGTTCTATCGATCATATAAGCATAATATGGCTAATAATATGAGTTAGATTGATAATAATAAGAGTAACAGGTATAGTAATTGTCGTTCTATCGATAATATAAGCATAATATGGCTAATAATATGAGTTAGATTGATAATAGTAAGAGTAATAAGTATAGTAATTGTCGTTCTATCGATCATATCTGCATAATATGGCCAATAATATGAGTTAGATTGATAATAATAAGAGTAATGAGTATAGTAATTGTCGTCCTATCGATCATATCCACATAATATGGCCAATAATATGAGTTAGATTGATAATAATAAGAGTAATAAGTATAGAAATTGTCGTTCTATCGATCATATAAGCATAATATGGCTAATAATATGAGTTAGATTGATAATAATAAGAGTAGCAAGTATAGTAATTGTCGTTCCATCGATAATATAAGCATAATATGGCTAATAATATGAGTTAGATTGATAATAGTAAGAGTAATAAGTATAGTAATTGTCGTTCTATCGATAATATAAGCATAATATGGCCAATAGTATGAGTTAGATTGATAATAATAAGAGTAATAAGTATAGTAATTGTCGTCCTATCGATCACATCCACGTAATATGGCCAACAATATGAGTTAGATTGATAATAATAAGAGTAACAAGTATAGTAATTGTCTTTCTATCGATCATATAAGCATAATATGGCTAATAATATGAGTTAGATTGATAATAATAAGAGTAACAACTATAGTAATTGTCCTTCTATCAATAATATAAGCATAATATGGCTAATAATATGAGATAGATTGATAATAATAAGAGTAATAAGTATAGTAATTGTCGTCCTATCGATCATATCCACATAATATGGCCAATAATATGAGTTAGATTGATAATAATAAGATTAATAAGTATAGTAATTGTCGTCCTATCGATCATATCCACATAATATGGCCAATAATATGAGTTAGATTGATAATAATAAGAGCAACAAGTATAGTAATTGTCGTTCTATCGACCATATAAGCATAATATGGCTAATAATATGTGTTAGATTTATAATAATAAGAGTAACAAGTATAGTAATTGTCGTTCTATCGACCATATAAGCATAATATGGCTAATAATATGTGTTAGATTGACAATAGTAAGAGTAATAAGTATTGTAATTGTCGTTCAATCGATCATATAAGCATAATGTGGCTAATAATATGAGTTAGATTAATAATAGTAAGAGTAATACGTGTAGTAATTGTCGTCCTATCGATCATATCCACATAATATGGCCAATAATATGAGTTAGATTGATAATAATAAGAGTAATAAGTATAGTAATTGTCGTCCTATCCATCATATCCACATAATATGGCCAATAATATGAGTTAGATTGATAATAATAAGAGTAATAAGTATAGTAATTGTCGTCCTATCGATCATATCCACATAATATGGCCAATAATATGAGTTGGATTGATAATAATAAGAGTAACAAGTATAGTAATTGTCTTTCTATCGATCATATAAGCATAATATGGCTAATAATATGAGGTAGATTGATAATAATAAGAGTAACAACTATAGTAATTGTCCTTCTATCAATAATATAAGCATAATATGGCTAATAATATGAGATAGATTGATAATAATAAGAGTAATAAGTATAGTAATTGTCGTCCTATCGTTCATATCCACATAATATGGCCAATAATATGAGTTAGATTGATAATAATAAGCGTAACAAGTATAGTAATTGTCCTTCTTTCGATAATATAAGCATAATATGGCCAATAATATGAGTTAGATTGATAATAATAAGAGTAATAAGTATAGTAATTGTCGTTCTATCGATCATATAAGCATAATATGGCTAATAATATGAGTTAGATTGATAATAATAAGAGTAACAGGTATAGTAATTGTCGTTCTATCGATAATATAAGCATAATATGGCTAATAATATGAGTTAGATTGATAACAGTAAGAGTAACAAGTATAGCAATTGTCGTTCTATCGATAATATAAGCATAATATGGCTAATAATATGAGTTAGATTGATAATAGTAAGAGTAATAAGTATAGTAACTGTCGTTCTATCGATCATATTTGCATAATATGGTTAATAATATGAGTTAGATTGATAATAATAAGAGTAATAAGTATAGTACTTGTCGTCCTATCGATCATATCCACATAATATGGCCAATAATATGAGTTAGATTGATAATAGTAAGAGTAATAAGTATAGTAATTGTCGTTCTATCGATCATATCTGCATAATATGGAAATAATATGAGATAGATTGATAATAATAAGAGTAACAAGTATAGTAATTGTCGTTCTATCGATAATATAAGAATAATATGGCTAATAATATGAGTTAGATTGATAATAGTAAGAGTAATAAGTATAGTAATTGTCGTTCTATCGATCATATCTGCATAATATGGAAATAATATGAGTTAGATTGATAATAATAAGAGTAACAAGTATAGCAATTGCCGTTCTATCGATAATATAAGCATAATATGGTTAATAATATGAATTAGATTGATAATAATAAGAGTAATGAGTACAGTAATTGTCGTCCTATCGATCATATCCACATAATATGGCCAATAATATGAGTTAGATTGATAATAATAAGAGTAATAAGTATAGTAATTGTCGTTCTATCGATCATATAAGCATAATATGGCTAATAATATGAGTTAGATTGATAATAATAAGAGTAACAAGTATAGTAATTGTCTTTCTATCGATCATATAAGCATAATATGGCTAATAATATGAGTTAGATTGATAATAATAAGAGTAACAACTATAGTAATTGTCGTTCTATCGATAATGTAAGCATAATATGGCTAATAATATGAGTTAGATTGATAATAGTAAGAGTAATAAGTATAGTAATTGTCGTCCTATCGATCATATCCACATAATATGGCCAATAATATGAGTTAGATTGAAAATAATAAGAGTAACAAGTATAGTAATTGTCTTTCTATCGATCATATAAGCATAATATGGCTAATAATATGAGTTAGATTGATAATAATAAGAGTAACAAATATAGTAATTGTCCTTCTATCGATAATATAAGCATAATATGGCTAATAATATGAGTTAGATTGATAATAATAAGAGTAATAGGTATAGTAATTGTCGTTCTATCGATCATATAAGCATAATATGGCTAATAATATGAGTTAGATTGATAATAATAAGAGTAACAGGTATAGTAATTGTCGTTCTATCGATAATATAAGCATAATATGGCTAATAATATGAGTTAGATTGATAATAGTAAGAGTAATAAGTATAGTAATTGTCGTTCTATCGATCATATCTGCATAATATGGCCAATAATATGAGTTAGATTGATAATAATAAGAGTAATGAGTATAGTAATTGTCGTCCTATCGATCATATCCACATAATATGGCCAATAATATGAGTTAGATTGATAATAATAAGAGTAATAAGTATAGAAATTGTCGTTCTATCGATCATATAAGCATAATATGGCTAATAATATGAGTTAGATTGATAATAATAAGAGTAACAAGTATAGTAATTGTCGTTCTATCGATCATATAAGCATAATATGGCCAATAATATGAGTTAGATTGATAATAGTAAGAGTAATAAGTATAGTAATTGTCGTTCTATCGATCATATCTGCATAATATGGAAATAATATGAGATAGATTGATAATAATAAGAGTAACAAGTATAGTAATTGTCGTTCTATCGATAATATAAGAATAATATGGCTAATAATATGAGTTAGATTGATAATAGTAAGAGTAATAAGTATAGTAATTGTCGTTCTATCGATCATATCTGCATAATATGGAAATAATATGAGTTAGATTGATAATAATAAGAGTAACAAGTATAGCAATTGCCGTTCTATCGATAATATAAGCATAATATGGCCAATAATATGAGTTAGATTGATAATAATAAGAGTAATAAGTATAGTAATTGTCGTTCTATCTATCATATAAGCATAATATGGCTAATAATATGAGTTAGATTGATAATAGTAAGAGTAATAAGTATAGTAATTGTCGTTCTATCGATCATATCCACATAATATGGCCAATAATATGAGTTAGATTGATAATATTAAGAGTAACAAGTATAGTAATTGTCTTTCTATCGATCATATAAGCATAATATGGCTAATGATATGAGTTAGATTGATAATAATAAGAGTAACAACTATAGTAATTGTCCTTCTATCAATAATATAAGCATAATATGGCTAATAATATGAGATAGATTGATAATAATAAGAGTAATAAGTATAGTAATTGTCGTCCTATCGTTCATATCCACATAATATGGCCAATAATATGAGTTAGATTGATAATAATAAGCGTAACAAGTATAGTAATTGTCCTTCTTTCGATAATATAAGCATAATATGGCCAATAATATGAGTTAGATTGATAATAGTAAGAGTAATAAGTATAGTAATTGTCGTTCTATCGATCATATAAGCATAATATGGCTAATAATATGAGTTAGATTGATAATAATAAGAGTAACAGGTATAGTAATTGTCGTTCTATCGATAATATAAGCATAATATGGCTAATAATATGAGTTAGATTGATAACAGTAAGAGTAACAAGTATAGCAATTGTCGTTCTATCGATAATATAAGCATAATATGGCT
This sequence comes from Megachile rotundata, assembly GCF_050947335.1. NCBI lineage: Eukaryota > Metazoa > Arthropoda > Insecta > Hymenoptera > Megachilidae > Megachile > Megachile rotundata. Next base: position 89,871 of record NW_027473551.1, on the reverse strand, counting down.
AATAATATGAGTTAGATTGATAATAGTAAGAGTAATAAGTATAGTAATTGTCGTTCTATCGATCATATAAGCATAATATGGCTAATAATATGAGTTAGATTGATAATAATAAGAGTAACAGGTATAGTAATTGTCGTTCTATCGATAATATAAGCATAATATGGCTAATAATATGAGTTAGATTGATAACAGTAAGAGTAACAAGTATAGCAATTGTCGTTCTATCGATAATATAAGCATAATATGGCTAATAATATGAGTTAGATTGATAATAGTAAGAGTAATAAGTATAGTAACTGTCGTTCTATCGATCATATCTGCATAATATGGTTAATAATATGAGTTAGATTGATAATAATAAGAGTAATAAGTATAGTACTTATCGTCCTATCGATCATATCCACATAATATGGCCAATAATATGAGTTAGATTGATAATAGTAAGAGTAATAAGTATAGTAATTGTCGTTCTATCGATCATATCTGCATAATATGGAAATAATATGAGATAGATTGATAATAATAAGAGTAACAAGTATAGTAATTGTCGTTCTATCGATAATATAAGAATAAGATGGCTAATAATATGAGTTAGATTGATAATAGTAAGAGTAATAAGTATAGTAATTGTCGTTCTATCGATCATATCTGCATAATATGGAAATAATATGAGTTAGATTGATAATAATAAGAGTAACAAGTATAGCAATTGCCGTTCTATCGATAATATAAGCATAATATGGTTCATAATATGAGTTAGATTGATAATAATAAGAGTAATGAGTACAGTAATTGTCGTCCTATCGATCATATCCACATAATATGGCCAATAATATGAGTTAGATTGATAATAATAAGAGTAATAAGTATAGTAATTGTCGTTCTATCGATCATATAAGCATAATATGGCTAATAATATGAGTTAGATTGATAATAATAAGAGTAACAAGTATAGTAATTGTCTTTCTATCGATCATATAAGCATAATATGGCTAATAATATGAGTTAGATTGATAATAATAAGAGTAACAACTATAGTAATTGTCGTTCTATCGATAATATAAGCATAATATGGCTAATAATATGAGTTAGATTGATAATAGTAAGAGTAATAAGTATAGTAATTGTCGTCCTATCGATCATATCCACATAATATGGCCAATAATATGAGTTAGATTGAAAATAATAAGAGTAACAAGTATAGTAATTGTCTTTCTATCGATCATATAAGCATAATATGGCTAATAATATGAGTTAGATTGATAATAATAAGAGTAACAAATATAGTAATTGTCCTTCTATCGATAATATAAGCATAATATGGCTAATAATATGAGTTAGATTGATAACAGTAAGAGTAACAAGTATAGCAATTGTCGTTCTATCGATAATATAAGCATAATATGGCTAATAATATGAGTTAGATTGATAATAGTAAGAGTAATAAGTATAGTAACTGTCGTTCTATCGATCATATCTGCATAATATGGTTAATAATATGAGTTAGATTGATAATAATAAGAGTAATAAGTATAGTACTTGTCGTCCTATCGATCATATCCACATAATATGGCCAATAATATGAGTTAGATTGATAATAGTAAGAGTAATAAGTATAGTAATTGTCGTTCTATCGATCATATCTGCATAATATGGAAATAATATGAGATAGATTGATAATAATAAGAGTAACAAGTATAGTAATTGTCGTTCTATCGATAATATAAGAATAATATGGCTAATAATATGAGTTAGATTGATAATAGTAAGAGTAATAAGTATAGTAATTGTCGTTCTATCGATCATATCTGCATAATATGGAAATAATATGAGTTAGATTGATAATAATAAGAGTAACAAGTATAGCAATTGCCGTTCTATCGATAATATAAGCATAATATGGTTAATAATATGAGTTAGATTGATAATAATAAGAGTAATGAGTACAGTAATTGTCGTCCTATCGATCATATCCACATAATATGGCCAATAATATGAGTTAGATTGATAATAATAAGAGTAATAAGTATAGTAATTGTCGTTCTATCGATCATATAAGCATAATATGGCTAATAATATGAGTTAGATTGATAATAATAAGAGTAACAAGTATAGTAATTGTCTTTCTATCGATCATATAAGCATAATATGGCTAATAATATGAGTTAGATTGATAATAATAAGAGTAACAACTATAGTAATTGTCGTTCTATCGATAATATAAGCATAATATGGCTAATAATATGAGTTAGATTGATAATAGTAAGAGTAATAAGTATAGTAATTGTCGTCCTATCGATCATATCCACATAATATGGCCAATAATATGAGTTAGATTGAAAATAATAAGAGTAACAAGTATAGTAATTGTCTTTCTATCGATCATATAAGCATAATATGGCTAATAATATGAGTTAGATTGATAATAATAAGAGTAACAAATATAGTAATTGTCCTTCTATCGATAATATAAGCATAATATGGCTAATAATATGAGTTAGATTGATAATAATAAGAGTAATAGGTATAGTAATTGTCGTTCTATCGATCATATAAGCATAATATGGCTAATAATATGAGTTAGATTGATAATAATAAGAGTAACAGGTATAGTAATTGTCGTTCTATCGATAATATAAGCATAATATGGCTAATAATATGAGTTAGATTGATAATAGTAAGAGTAATAAGTATAGTAATTGTCGTTCTATCGATCATATCTGCATAATATGGCCAATAATATGAGTTAGATTGATAATAATAAGAGTAATGAGTATAGTAATTGTCGTCCTATCGATCATATCCACATAATATGGCCAATAATATGAGTTAGATTGATAATAATAAGAGTAATAAGTATAGAAATTGTCGTTCTATCGTTCATATAAGCATAATATGGCTAATAATATGAGTTAGATTGATAATAATAAGAGTAACAAGTATAGTAATTGTCGTTCCATCGATAATATAAGCATAATATGGCTAATAATATGAGTTAGATTGATAATAGTAAGAGTAATAAGTATAGTAATTGTCGTTCTATCGATAATATAAGCATAATATGGCCAATAGTATGAGTTAGATTGATAATAATAAGAGTAATAAGTATAGTAATTGTCGTCCTATCGATCATATCCACGTAATATGGCCAATAATATGAGTTAGATTGATAATAATAAGAGTAACAAGTATAGTAATTGTCTTTCTATCGATCATATAAGCATAATATGGCTAATAATATGAGTTAGATTGATAATAATAAGAGTAACAACTATAGTAATTGTCCTTCTATCAATAATATAAGCATAATGTGGCTAATAATATGAGATAGATTGATAATAATAAGAGTAATAAGTATAGTAATTGTCGTCCTATCGATCATATCCACATAATATGGCCAATAATATGAGTTAGATTGATAATAATAAGCGTAACAAGTATAGTAATTGTCCTTCTTTCGATAATATAAGCATAATATGGCCAATAATATGAGTTAGATTGATAATAATAAGAGTAATAAGTATAGTAATTGTCGTTCTATCGATCATATAAGCATAATATGGCTAATAATATGAGTTAGATTGATAATAATAAGAGTAAAAGGTATAGTAATTGTCGTTCTACCGATAATATAAGCATAATATGGCTAATAATATGAGTTAGATTGATAATAGTAAGAGTAATGAGTATAGTAATTGTCGTCCTATCGATCATATCCACATAATATGGCCAATAATATGAGTTAGATTGATAATAATAAGAGTAATAAGTATAGAAATTGTCGTTCTATCGATCATATAAGCATAATATGGCTAATAATATGAGTTAGATTGATAATAATAAGAGTAACAAATATAGTAATTGTCCTTCTATCGATAATATAAGCATAATATGGCTAATAATATGAGTTAGATTGATAATAATAGGCGTAGCAAGTATAGTAATTGTCGTTCAATCGATCATATAAGCATAGTATGGCTAATAATATGAGTTCGATTGATAATAGCAAGAGTAATAGGCACAGTAATTGACGTTCTACCGATCATATCTGCATAATATGTTTAATAATATGAGTTAGATTGATAATAATAAGAGTAATAAGTATAGTAATTGTCGTTCTATCGATCATATAAGCATAATATGGCTAATAATATGTGTTCGATTGATAATAGTAAGAGTAATAAGTATAGTAATTGTCGTTCAATCGATCATATAAGCATAATGTGGCTAATAATATGAGTTAGATTGATAACAGTAAGAGTAACAAGTATAGTAATTGTCGTTCTATCGATAATATAAGAATAATATGGCCAATAATATGAGTGAGATTGATAATAATAAGAGTAATAAGTATAGTAATTGTCGTCCTATCGATCATATCCACATAATATGGCCAATAATATGAGTTAGATTGATAATAATAAGAGTAACAAGTATAGTAATTGTCGTTCTATCGATAATATAAGCATAATATGGCTAATAATATGAGTTAGATTGATAATAGTAAGAGTAATAAGTATAGTAATTGTCGTTCTATCGATAATATAAGCATAATATGGCCAATAGTATGAGTTAGATTGATAATAATAAGAGTAATAAGTATAGTAATTGTCGTCCTATCGATCATATCCACATAATATGGCCAATAATATGAGTTAGATTGATAATAATAAGAGTAACAAGTATAGTAATTGTCTTTCTATCGATCATATAAGCATAATATGGCTAATAATATGAGTTAGATTGATAATAATAAGAGTAACAACTATAGTAATTGTCCTTCTATCAATAATATAAGCATAATATGGCTAATAATATGAGATAGATTGATAATAATAAGAGTAATAGGTATAGTAATTGTCGTTCTATCGATCATATAAGCATAATATGGCTAATAATATGAGTTAGATTGATAATAATAAGAGTAACAGGTATAGTAATTGTCGTTCTATCGATAATATAAGCATAATATGGCTAATAATATGAGCTAGATTGATAATAGTAAGAGTAATAAGTATAGTAATTGTCGTTCTATCGATCATATCTGCATAATATGGCCAATAATATGAGTTAGATTGATAATAATAAGAGTAATGAGTATAGTAATTGTCGTCCTATCGATCATATCCACATAATATGGCCAATAATATGAGTTAGATTGATAATAATAAGAGTAATAAGTATAGAAATTGTCGTTCTATCGATCATATAAGCATAATATGGCTAATAATATGAGTTAGATTGATAATAATAAGAGTAACAAGTATAGTAATTGTCGTTCTATCGATCATATAAGCATAATATGGCCAATAATATGAGTTAGATTGATAATAGTAAGAGTAATAAGTATAGTAATTGTCGTTCTATCGATCATATCTGCATAATATGGAAATAATATGAGATAGATTGATAATAATAAGAGTAACAAGTATAGTAATTGTCGTTCTATCGATAATATAAGAATAATATGGCTAATAATATGAGTTAGATTGATAATAGTAAGAGTAATAAGTATAGTAATTGTCGTTCTATCGATCATATCTGCATAATATGGAAATAATATGAGTTAGATTGATAATAATAAGAGTAACAAGTATAGCAATTGCCGTTCTATCGATAATATAAGCATAATATGGCCAATAATATGAGTTAGATTGATAATAATAAGAGTAATAAGTATAGTAATTGTCGTTCTATCTATCATATAAGCATAATATGGCTAATAATATGAGTTAGATTGATAATAGTAAGAGTAATAAGTATAGTAATTGTCGTTCTATCGATCATATCCACATAATATGGCCAATAATATGAGTTAGATTGATAATATTAAGAGTAACAAGTATAGTAATTGTCTTTCTATCGATCATATAAGCATAATATGGCTAATGATATGAGTTAGATTGATAATAATAAGAGTAACAACTATAGTAATTGTCCTTCTATCAATAATATAAGCATAATATGGCTAATAATATGAGATAGATTGATAATAATAAGAGTAATAAGTATAGTAATTGTCGTCCTATCGTTCATATCCACATAATATGGCCAATAATATGAGTTAGATTGATAATAATAAGCGTAACAAGTATAGTAATTGTCCTTCTTTCGATAATATAAGCATAATATGGCCAATAATATGAGTTAGATTGATAATAGTAAGAGTAATAAGTATAGTAATTGTCGTTCTATCGATCATATAAGCATAATATGGCTAATAATATGAGTTAGATTGATAATAATAAGAGTAACAGGTATAGTAATTGTCGTTCTATCGATAATATAAGCATAATATGGCTAATAATATGAGTTAGATTGATAACAGTAAGAGTAACAAGTATAGCAATTGTCGTTCTATCGATAATATAAGCATAATATGGCTAATAATATGAGTTAGATTGATAATAGTAAGAGTAATAAGTATAGTAATTGTCGTTCTATCGATCATATAAGCATAATATGGCTAATAATATGAGTTAGATTGATAATAATAAGAGTAACAGGTATAGTAATTGTCGTTCTATCGATAATATAAGCATAATATGGCTAATAATATGAGTTAGATTGATAACAGTAAGAGTAACAAGTATAGCAATTGTCGTTCTATCGATAATATAAGCATAATATGGCTAATAATATGAGTTAGATTGATAATAGTAAGAGTAATAAGTATAGTAACTGTCGTTCTATCGATCATATCTGCATAATATGGTTAATAATATGAGTTAGATTGATAATAATAAGAGTAATAAGTATAGTACTTATCGTCCTATCGATCATATCCACATAATATGGCCAATAATATGAGTTAGATTGATAATAGTAAGAGTAATAAGTATAGTAATTGTCGTTCTATCGATCATATCTGCATAATATGGAAATAATATGAGATAGATTGATAATAATAAGAGTAACAAGTATAGTAATTGTCGTTCTATCGATAATATAAGAATAAGATGGCTAATAATATGAGTTAGATTGATAATAGTAAGAGTAATAAGTATAGTAATTGTCGTTCTATCGATCATATCTGCATAATATGGAAATAATATGAGTTAGATTGATAATAATAAGAGTAACAAGTATAGCAATTGCCGTTCTATCGATAATATAAGCATAATATGGTTCATAATATGAGTTAGATTGATAATAATAAGAGTAATGAGTACAGTAATTGTCGTCCTATCGATCATATCCACATAATATGGCCAATAATATGAGTTAGATTGATAATAATAAGAGTAATAAGTATAGTAATTGTCGTTCTATCGATGATCATATCCACATAATATGGCCAATAATATGAGTTAGATTGATAATAATAAGAGTAATAAGTATAGTAATTGTCGTTCTATCGATCATATAAGCATAATATGGCTAATAATATGAGTTAGATTGATAATAATAAGAGTAACAAGTATAGTAATTGTCTTTCTATCGATCATATAAGCATAATATGGCTAATAATATGAGTTAGATTGATAATAATAAGAGTAACAACTATAGTAATTGTCGTTCTATCGATAATATAAGCATAATATGGCTAATAATATGAGTTAGATTGATAATAGTAAGAGTAATAAGTATAGTAATTGTCGTCCTATCGATCATATCCACATAATATGGCCAATAATATGAGTTAGATTGAAAATAATAAGAGTAACAAGTATAGTAATTGTCTTTCTATCGATCATATAAGCATAATATGGCTAATAATATGAGTTAGATTGATAATAATAAGAGTAACAAATATAGTAATTGTCCTTCTATCGATAATATAAGCATAATATGGCTAATAATATGAGTTAGATTGATAATAATAAGAGTAATAGGTATAGTAATTGTCGTTCTATCGATCATATAAGCATAATATGGCTAATAATATGAGTTAGATTGATAATAATAAGAGTAACAGGTATAGTAATTGTCGTTCTATCGATAATATAAGCATAATATGGCTAATAATATGAGTTAGATTGATAATAGTAAGAGTAATAAGTATAGTAATTGTCGTTCTATCGATCATATCTGCATAATATGGCCAATAATATGAGTTAGATTGATAATAATAAGAGTAATGAGTATAGTAATTGTCGTCCTATCGATCATATCCACATAATATGGCCAATAATATGAGTTAGATTGATAATAATAAGAGTAATAAGTATAGAAATTGTCGTTCTATCGATCATATAAGCATAATATGGCTAATAATATGAGTTAGATTGATAATAATAAGAGTAACAAGTATAGTAATTGTCGTTCCATCGATAATATAAGCATAATATGGCTAATAATATGAGTTAGATTGATAATAGTAAGAGTAATAAGTATAGTAATTGTCGTTCTATCGATAATATAAGCATAATATGGCCAATAGTATGAGTTAGATTGATAATAATAAGAGTAATAAGTATAGTAATTGTCGTTCTATCGATCATATCTGCATAATATGGAAATAATATGAGATAGATTGATAATAATAAGAGTAACAAGTATAGTAATTGTCGTTCTATCGATAATATAAGAATAAGATGGCTAATAATATGAGTTAGATTGATAATAGTAAGAGTAATAAGTATAGTAATTGTCGTTCTATCGATCATATCTGCATAATATGGAAATAATATGAGTTAGATTGATAATAATAAGAGTAACAAGTATAGCAATTGCCGTTCTATCGATAATATAAGCATAATATGGTTAATAATATGAGTTAGATTGATAATAATAAGAGTAATGAGTACAGTAATTGTCGTCCTATCGATCATATCCACATAATATGGCCAATAATATGAGTTAGATTGATAATAATAAGAGTAATAAGTATAGTAATTGTCGTCCTATCGATCATATCCACATAATATGGCCAATAATATGAGTTAGATTGAAAATAATAAGAGTAACAAGTATAGTAATTGTCTTTCTATCGATCATATAAGCATAATATGGCTAATAATATGAGTTAGATTGATAATAATAAGAGTAACAAATATAGTAATTGTCCTTCTATCGATAATATAAGCATAATATGGCTAATAATATGAGTTAGATTGATAATAATAAGAGTAATAGGTATAGTAATTGTCGTTCTATCGATCATATAAGCATAATATGGCTAATAATATGAGTTAGATTGATAATAATAAGAGTAACAGGTATAGTAATTGTCGTTCTATCGATAATATAAGCATAATATGGCTAATAATATGAGTTAGATTGATAATAGTAAGAGTAATAAGTATAGTAATTGTCGTTCTATCGATCATATCTGCATAATATGGCCAATAATATGAGTTAGATTGATAATAATAAGAGTAATGAGTATAGTAATTGTCGTCCTATCGATCATATCCACATAATATGGCCAATAATATGAGTTAGATTGATAATAATAAGAGTAATAAGTATAGAAATTGTCGTTCTATCGATCATATAAGCATAATATGGCTAATAATATGAGTTAGATTGATAATAATAAGAGTAACAAGTATAGTAATTGTCGTTCCATCGATAATATAAGCATAATATGGCTAATAATATGAGTTAGATTGATAATAGTAGGAGTAATAAGTATAGTAATTGTCGTTCTATCGATAATATAAGCATAATATGGCCAATAGTATGAGTTAGATTGATAATAATAAGAGTAATAAGTATAGTAATTGTCGTCCTATCGATCATATCCACGTAATATGGCCAATAATATGAGTTAGATTGATAATAATAAGAGTAACAAGTATAGTAATTGTCTTTCTATCGATCATATAAGCATAATATGGCTAATAATATGAGTTAGATTGATAATAATAAGAGTAACAACTATAGTAATTGTCCTTCTATCAATAATATAAGCATAATATGGCTAATAATATGAGATAGATTGATAATAATAAGAGTAATAAGTATAGTAATTGTCGTCCTATCGATCATATCCACATAATATGGCCAATAATATGAGTTAGATTGATAATAATAAGCGTAACAAGTATAGTAATTGTCCTTCTTTCGATAATATAAGCATAATATGGCCAATAATATGAGTTAGATTGATAATAGTAAGAGCAATAAGTATAGTAATTGTCGTTCTATCGATCATATCTGCATAATATGGTTAATAATATGAGTTAGTTTGATAATAATAAGAGTAATGAGTATAGTAATTGTCGTCCTATCGATCATATCCACATAATATGGCCAATAATATGAGTTAGATTGATAATAATAAGAGTAATAAGTATAGTAATTGTCGTTCTATCGATCATATAAGCATAATATGGCTAATAATATGAGTTAGATTGATAATAATAAGAGTAAGAAGTATAGTAATTGTCTTTCTATCGATCATATAAGCATAATATGGCTAATAATATGAGTTAGATTGATAATAGTAAGAGTGATAAGTATAGTAATTGTCGTTCTATCGATCATATCTGCATAATATGGCCAATAATATGAGTTAGATTGATAATAATAAGAGTAATGAGTATAGTAATTGTCGTCCTATCGATCATATCCACATAATATGGCCAATAATATGAGTTAGATTGATAATAATAAGAGTAATAAGTATAGAAATTGTCGTTCTATCGATCATATAAGCATAATATGGCTAATAATATGAGTTAGATTGATAATAATAAGAGTAACAAATATAGTAATTGTCCTTCTATCGATAATATAAGCATAATATGGCTAATAATATGAGTTAGATTGATAATAATAAGCGTAACAAGTATAGTAATTGCCGTTCAATCGATCATATAAGCATAGTATGGCTAATAATATGAGTTCGATTGATAATAGCAAGAGTAATAGGCACAGTGATTGTCGTTCTACCGATCATATCTGCATAATATGTTTAATAATATGAGTTAGATTGATAATAATAAGAGTAATAAGTATAGTAATTGTCGTTCTATCGATAATATAAGCATAATATGGCTAATAATATGAGTTAGATTGATAATAGTAAGAGTAATAAGTATAGTAATTGTTGATCTATCGATCATATCTGCATAATATGGTTAATAATATGAGTTAGTTTGATAATAATAAGAGTAATAAGTATAGTAATTGTCGTCCTATCGATCATATCCACATAATATGGCCAATAATATGAGTTAGATTGATAATAATAAGAGTAACAAGTATAGTAATTGTCTTTCTATCGATCATATAAGCATAATATGGCTAATAATATGAGTTAGATTGATAATAATAAGAGTAACAACTATAGTAATTGTCCTTCTATCAATAATATAAGCATAATATGGCTAATAATATGAGTTAGATTGATAATAATAAGCGTAACAAGTATAGTAATTGTCCTTCTTTCGATAATATAAGCATAATATGGCCAATAATATGAGTTAGATTGATAATAATAAGAGTAACAAGTATTGTAATTGTCGTTCTATCGATAATATAAGCATAATATGGCTAATAATATGAGTTAGATTGATAATAATAAGAGTAATAAGTATAGTAATTGTCGTTCTATCGATCATATAAGCATAATATGGGTAATAATATGAGTTAGATTGATAATAATAAGAGTAACAAGTATAGTAATTGTCGTTCTATCGATAATATAAGCATAATATGGCTAATAATATGAGTTAGATTGATAATAGTAAGAGTAATAAGTATAGTAATTGTCGTTCTATCGATAATATAAGCATAATATGGCCAATAGTATGAGTTAGATTGATAATAATAAGAGTAATAAGTATAGTAATTGTCGTCCTATCAATAATATAAGCATAATATGGCTAATAATATGAGTTAGATTGATAATAATAAGAGTAATAGGTATAGTAATTGTCGTTCTATCGATCATATAAGCATAATATGGCTAATAATATGAGTTAGATTGATAATAATAAGAGTAACAGGTATAGTAATTGTCGTTCTATCGATAATATAAGCATAATATGGCTAATAATATGAGTTAGATTGATAATAGTAAGAGTAATAAGTATAGTAATTGTCGTTCTATCGATCATATCTGCATAATATGGCCAATAATATGAGTTAGATTGATAATAATAAGAGTAATGAGTATAGTAATTGTCGTCCTATCGATCATATCCACATAATATGGCCAATAATATGAGTTAGATTGATAATAATAAGAGTAATAAGTATAGTAATTGTCGTTCTATCTATCATATAAGCATAATATGGCTAATAATATGAGTTAGATTGATAATAGTAAGAGTAATAAGTATAGTAATTGTCGTTCTATCGATCATATCCACATAATATGGCCAATAATATGAGTTAGATTGATAATATTAAGAGTAACAAGTATAGTAATTGTCTTTCTATCGATCATATAAGCATAATATGGCTAATGATATGAGTTAGATTGATAATAATAAGAGTAACAACTATAGTAATTGTCCTTCTATCAATAATATAAGCATAATATGGCTAATAATATGAGATAGATTGATAATAATAAGAGTAATAAGTATAGTAATTGTCGTCCTATCGTTCATATCCACATAATATGGCCAATAATATGAGTTAGATTGATAATAATAAGCGTAACAAGTATAGTAATTGTTCTTCTTTCGATAATATAAGCATAATATGGCCAATAATATGAGTTAGATTGATAATAATAAGAGTAATAAGTATAGTAATTGTCGTTCTATCGATCATATAAGCATAATATGGCTAATAATATGAGTTAGATTGATAATAATAAGAGTAACAGGTATAGTAATTGTCGTTCTATCGATAATATAAGCATAATATGGCTAATAATATGAGTTAGATTGATAACAGTAAGAGTAACAAGTATAGCAATTGTCGTTCTATCGATAATATAAGCATAATATGGCTAATAATATGAGTTAGATTGATAATAGTAAGAGTAATAAGTATAGTAACTGTCGTTCTATCGATCATATCTGCATAATATGGTTAATAATATGAGTTAGATTGATAATAATAAGAGTAATAAGTATAGTACTTGTCGTCCTATCGATCATATCCACATAATATGGCCAATAATATGAGTTAGATTGATAATAGTAAGAGTAATAAGTATAGTAATTGTCGTTCTATCGATCATATCTGCATAATATGGAAATAATATGAGATAGATTGATAATAATAAGAGTAACAAGTATAGTAATTGTCGTTCTATCGATAATATAAGAATAAGATGGCTAATAATATGAGTTAGATTGATAATAGTAAGAGTAATAAGTATAGTAATTGTCGTTCTATCGATCATATCTGCATAATATGGAAATAATATGAGTTAGATTGATAATAATAAGAGTAACAAGTATAGCAATTGCCGTTCTATCGATAATATAAGCATAATATGGTTAATAATATGAGTTAGATTGATAATAATAAGAGTAATGAGTACAGTAATTGTCGTCCTATCGATCATATCCACATAATATGGCCAATAATATGAGTTAGATTGATAATAATAAGAGTAATAAGTATAGTAATTGTCGTTCTATCGATCATATAAGCATAATATGGCTAATAATATGAGTTAGATTGATAATAATAAGAGTAACAAATATAGTAATTGTCCTTCTATCGATAATATAAGCATAATATGGCTAATAATATGAGTTAGATTGATAATAATAAGAGTAACAACTATAGTAATTGTCGTTCTATCGATAATATAAGCATAATATGGCTAATAATATGAGTTAGATTGATAATAGTAAGAGTAATAAGTATAGTAATTGTCGTCCTATCGATCATATCCACATAATATGGCCAATAATATGAGTTAGATTGAAAATAATAAGAGTAACAAGTATAGTAATTGTCTTTCTATCGATCATATAAGCATAATATGGCTAATAATATGAGTTAGATTGATAATAATAAGAGTAACAAATATAGTAATTGTCCTTCTATCGATAATATAAGCATAATATGGCTAATAATATGAGTTAGATTGATAATAATAACAGTAATAGGTATAGTAATTGTCGTTCTATCGATCATATAAGCATAATATGGCTAATAATATGAGTTAGATTGATAATAATAAGAGTAACAGGTATAGTAATTGTCGTTCTATCGATAATATAAGCATAATATGGCTAATAATATGAGTTAGATTGATAATAGTAAGAGTAATAAGTATAGTAATTGTCGTTCTATCGATCATATCTGCATAATATGGCCAATAATATGAGTTAGATTGATAATAATAAGAGTAATGAGTATAGTAATTGTCGTCCTATCGATCATATCCACATAATATGTCCAATAATATGAGTTAGATTGATAATAATAAGAGTAATAAGTATAGAAATTGTCGTTCTATCGATCATATAAGCATAATATGGCTAATAATATGAGTTAGATTGATAATAATAAGAGTAACAAGTATAGTAATTGTCGTTCCATCGATAATATAAGCATAATATGGCTAATAATATGAGTTAGATTGATAATAGCAAGAGTAATAAGTATAGTAATTGTCGTTCTATCGATAATATAAGCATAATATGGCCAATAGTATGAGTTAGATTGATAATAATAAGAGTAATAAGTATAGTAATTGTCGTCCTATCGATCATATCCACGTAATATGGCCAATAATATGAGTTAGATTGATAATAATAAGAGTAACAAGTATAGTAATTGTCTTTCTATCGATCATATAAGCATAATATGGCTAATAATATGATTTAGATTGATAATAATAAGAGTAACAACTATAGTAATTGTCCTTCTATCAATAATATAAGCATAATGTGGCTAATAATATGAGATATATTGATAATAATAAGAGTAATAAGTATAGTAATTGTCGTCCTATCGATCATATCCACATAATATGGCCAATAATATGAGTTAGATTGATAATAATAAGCGTAACAAGTATAGTAATTGTCCTTCTTTCGATAATATAAGCATAATATGGCCAATAATATGAGTTAGATTGATAATAATAAGAGTAATAAGTATAGTAATTGTCGTTCTATCGATCATATAAGCATAATATGGCTAATAATATGAGTTAGATTGATAATAATAAGAGTAACAGGTATAGTAATTGTCGTTCTACCGATAATATAAGCATAATATGGCTAATAATATGAGTTAGATTGATAATAGTAAGAGTAATGAGTATAGTAATTGTCGTCCTATCGATCATATCCACATAATATGGCCAATAATATGAGTTAGATTGATAATAATAAGAGTAATAAGTATAGAAATTGTCGTTCTATCGATCATATAAGCATAATATGGCTAATAATATGAGTTAGATTGATAATAATAAGAGTAACAAATATAGTAATTGTCCTTCTATCGATAATATAAGCATAATATGGCTAATAATATGAGTTAGATTGATAATAATAGGCGTAGCAAGTATAGTAATTGTCGTTCAATCGATCATATAAGCATAGTATGGCTAATAATATGAGTTCGATTGATAATAGCAAGAGTAATAGGCACAGTAATTGACGTTCTACCGATCATATCTGCATAATATGTTTAATAATATGAGTTAGATTGATAATAATAAGAGTAATAAGTATAGTAATTGTCGTTCTATCGATCATATAAGCATAATATGGCTAATAATATGTGTTCGATTGATAATAGTAAGAGTAATAAGTATAGTAATTGTCGTTCAATCGATCATATAAGCATAATGTGGCTAATAATATGAGTTAGATTGATAACAGTAAGAGTAACAAGTATAGTAATTGTCGTTCTATCGATAATATAAGAATAATATGGCCAATAATATGAGTGAGATTGATAATAATAAGAGTAATAAGTATAGTAATTGTCGTCCTATCGATCATATCCACATAATATGGCCAATAATATGAGTTAGATTGATAATAATAAGAGTAACAAGTATAGTAATTGTCGTTCTATCGATAATATAATCATAATATGGCTAATAATATGAGTTAGATTGATAATAGTAAGAGTAATAAGTATAGTAATTGTCGTTCTATCGATAATATAAGCATAATATGGCCAATAGTATGAGTTAGATTGATAATAATAAGAGTAATAAGTATAGTAATTGTCGTCCTATCGATCATATCCACATAATATGGCCAATAATATGAGTTAGATTGATAATAATAAGAGTAACAAGTATAGTAATTGTCTTTCTATCGATCATATAAGCATAATATGGCTAATAATATGAGTTAGATTGATAATAATAAGAGTAACAACTATAGTAATTGTCCTTCTATCAATAATATAAGCATAATATGGCTAATAATATGAGATAGATTGATAATAATAAGAGTAATAGGTATAGTAATTGTCGTTCTATCGATCATATAAGCATAATATGGCTAATAATATGAGTTAGATTGATAATAATAAGAGTAACAGGTATAGTAATTGTCGTTCTATCGATAATATAAGCATAATATGGCTAATAATATGAGTTAGATTGATAATAGTAAGAGTAATAAGTATAGTAATTGTCGTTCTATCGATCATATCTGCATAATATGGCCAATAATATGAGTTAGATTGATAATAATAAGAGTAATGAGTATAGTAATTGTCGTCCTATCGATCATATCCACATAATATGGCCAATAATATGAGTTAGATTGAAAATAATAAGAGTAACAAGTATAGTAATTGTCTTTCTATCGATCATATAAGCATAATATGGCTAATAATATGAGTTAGATTGATAATAATAAGAGTAACAAATATAGTAATTGTCCTTCTATCGATAATATAAGCATAATATGGCTAATAATATGAGTTAGATTGATAATAATAACAGTAATAGGTATAGTAATTGTCGTTCTATCGATCATATAAGCATAATATGGCTAATAATATGAGTTAGATTGATAATAATAAGAGTAACAGGTATAGTAATTGTCGTTCTATCGATAATATAAGCATAATATGGCTAATAATATGAGTTAGATTGATAATAGTAAGAGTAATAAGTATAGTAATTGTCGTTCTATCGATCATATCTGCATAATATGGCCAATAATATGAGTTAGATTGATAATAATAAGAGTAATGAGTATAGTAATTGTCGTCCTATCGATCATATCCACATAATATGGCCAATAATATGAGTTAGATTGATAATAATAAGAGTAATAAGTATAGAAATTGTCGTTCTATCGATCATATAAGCATAATATGCCTAATAATATGAGTTAGATTGATAATAATAAGAGTAACAAGTATAGTAATTGTCGTTCCATCGATAATATAAGCATAATATGGCTAATAATATGAGTTAGATTGATAATAGCAAGAGTAATAAGTATAGTAATTGTCGTTCTATCGATAATATAAGCATAATATGGCCAATAGTATGAGTTAGATTGATAATAATAAGAGTAATAAGTATAGTAATTGTCGTCCTATCGATCATATCCACGTAATATGGCCAATAATATGAGTTAGATTGATAATAATAAGAGTAACAAGTATAGTAATTGTCTTTCTATCGATCATATAAGCATAATATGGCTAATAATATGATTTAGATTGATAATAATAAGAGTAACAACTATAGTAATTGTCCTTCTATCAATAATATAAGCATAATGTGGCTAATAATATGAGATAGATTGATAATAATAAGAGTAATAAGTATAGTAATTGTCGTCCTATCGATCATATCCACATAATATGGCCAATAATATGAGTTAGATTGATAATAATAAGCGTAACAAGTATAGTAATTGTCCTTCTTTCGATAATATAAGCATAATATGGCCAATAATATGAGTTAGATTGATAATAATAAGAGTAATAAGTATAGTAATTGTCGTTCTATCGATCATATAAGCATAATATGGCTAATAATATGAGTTAGATTGATAATAATAAGAGTAACAGGTATAGTAATTGTCGTTCTACCGATAATATAAGCATAATATGGCTAATAATATGAGTTAGATTGATAATAGTAAGAGTAATGAGTATAGTAATTGTCGTCCTATCGATCATATCCACATAATATGGCCAATAATATGAGTTAGATTGATAATAATAAGAGTAATAAGTATAGAAATTGTCGTTCTATCGATCATATAAGCATAATATGGCTAATAATATGAGTTAGATTGATAATAATAAGAGTAACAAATATAGTAATTGTCCTTCTATCGATAATATAAGCATAATATGGCTAATAATATGAGTTAGATTGATAATAATAGGCGTAGCAAGTATAGTAATTGTCGTTCAATCGATCATATAAGCATAGTATGGCTAATAATATGAGTTCGATTGATAATAGCAAGAGTAATAGGCACAGTAATTGACGTTCTACCGATCATATCTGCATAATATGTTTAATAATATGAGTTAGATTGATAATAATAAGAGTAATAAGTATAGTAATTGTCGTTCTATCGATCATATAAGCATAATATGGCTAATAATATGTGTTCGATTGATAATAGTAAGAGTAATAAGTATAGTAATTGTCGTTCAATCGATCATATAAGCATAATGTGGCTAATAATATGAGTTAGATTGATAACAGTAAGAGTAACAAGTATAGTAATTGTCGTTCTATCGATAATATAAGAATAATATGGCCAATAATATGAGTGAGATTGATAATAATAAGAGTAATAAGTATAGTAATTGTCGTCCTATCGATCATATCCACATAATATGGCCAATAATATGAGTTAGATTGATAATAATAAGAGTAACAAGTATAGTAATTGTCGTTCTATCGATAATATAATCATAATATGGCTAATAATATGAGTTAGATTGATAATAGTAAGAGTAATAAGTATAGTAATTGTCGTTCTATCGATAATATAAGCATAATATGGCCAATAGTATGAGTTAGATTGATAATAATAAGAGTAATAAGTATAGTAATTGTCGTCCTATCGATCATATCCACATAATATGGCCAATAATATGAGTTAGATTGATAATAATAAGAGTAACAAGTATAGTAATTGTCTTTCTATCGATCATATAAGCATAATATGGCTAATAATATGAGTTAGATTGATAATAATAAGAGTAACAACTATAGTAATTGTCCTTCTATCGATCATATCTGCATAATATGGCCAATAATATGAGTTAGATTGATAATAATAAGAGTAATGAGTATAGTAATTGTCGTCCTATCGATCATATCCACATAATATGGCCAATAATATGAGTTAGATTGATAATAATAAGAGTAATAAGTATAGAAATTGTCGTTCTATCGATCATATAAGCATAATATGGCTAATAATATGAGTTAGATTGATAATAATAAGAGTAACAAGTATAGTAATTGTCGTTCCATCGATAATATAAGCATAATATGGCTAATAATATGAGTTAGATTGATAATAGTAGGAGTAATAAGTATAGTAATTGTCGTTCTATCGATAATATAAGCATAATATGGCCAATAGTATGAGTTAGATTGATAATAATAAGAGTAATAAGTATAGTAATTGTCGTCCTATCGATCATATCCACGTAATATGGCCAATAATATGAGTTAGATTGATAATAATAAGAGTAACAAGTATAGTAATTGTCTTTCTATCGATCATATAAGCATAATATGGCTAATAATATGAGTTAGATTGATAATAATAAGAGTAACAACTATAGTAATTGTCCTTCTATCAATAATATAAGCATAATATGGCTAATAATATGAGATAGATTGATAATAATAAGAGTAATAAGTATAGTAATTGTCGTCCTATCGATCATATCCACATAATATGGCCAATAATATGAGTTAGATTGATAATAATAAGCGTAACAAGTATAGTAATTGTCCTTCTTTCGATAATATAAGCATAATATGGCCAATAATATGAGTTAGATTGATAATAGTAAGAGCAATAAGTATAGTAATTGTCGTTCTATCGATCATATCTGCATAATATGGTTAATAATATGAGTTAGTTTGATAATAATAAGAGTAATGAGTATAGTAATTGTCGTCCTATCGATCATATCCACATAATATGGCCAATAATATGAGTTAGATTGATAATAATAAGAGTAATAAGTATAGTAATTGTCGTTCTATCGATCATATCTGCACAATATGGCCAATAATATGAGTTAGATTGATAATAATAAGAGTAATGAGTATAGTAATTGTCGTCCTATCGATCATATCCACATTATATGGCCAATAATACGAGTTAGATTGATAATAATAAGAGTAATAAGTATAGAAATTGTCGTTCTATCGATCATATAAGCATAATATGGCTAATAATATGAGTTAGATTGATAATAATAAGAGTAACAAATATAGTAATTGTCCTTCTATCGATAATATAAGCATAATATGGCTAATAATATGAGTTAGATTGATAATAATAAGCGTAACAAGTATAGTAATTGCCGTTCAATCGATCATATAAGCATAGTGTGGCTAATAATATGAGTTCGATTGATAATAGCAAGAGTAATAGGCACAGTGATTGTCGTTCTACCGATCATATCTGCATAATATGTTTAATAATATGAGTTAGATTGATAATAATAAGAGTAATAAGTATAGTAATTGTCGTTCTATCGATCATATAAGCATAATATGGCTAATAATATGTGTTCGATTGATAATAGTAAGAGTAATAAGTATGGTAATTGTCGTTCAATCGATCATATCCACTTAATATGGCCAATATTATGAGTGAGATTGATAATAATAAGAGTAATAAGTATAGTAATTGTCGTCCTATCGATCATATCCACATAATATGGCCAATAATATGAGTTAGATTGATAATAATAAGAGTAACAAGTATAGTAATTGTCTTTCTATCGATCATATAAGCATAATATGGCTAATAATATGAGTTAGATTGATAATAATAAGAGTAACAACTATAGTAATTGTCCTTCTATCAATAATATAAGCATAATATGGCTAATAATATGAGTTAGATTGATAATAATAAGCGTAACAAGTATAGTAATTGTCCTTCTTTCGATAATATAAGCATAATATGGCCAATAATATGAGTTAGATTGATAATAATAAGAGTAATAAGTATAGTAATTGTCGTTCTATCGATAATATAAGCATAATATGGCTAATAATATGAGTTAGATTGATAATAGTAAGAGTAATAAGTATAGTAACTGTCGTTCTATCGATCATATCTGCATAATATGGTTAATAATATGAGTTAGATTGATAATAGTAAGAGTAATAAGTATAGTAATTGTCGTTCTATCGATCATATAAGCATAATATGGCTAATAATATGAGTTAGATTGATAATAATAAGAGTAACAAGTATAGTAATTGTCGTTCTATCGATAATATAAGCATAATATGGCTAATAATATGAGTTAGATTGATAATAGTAAGAGTAATAAGTATAGTAATTGTTGATCTATCGATCATATCTGCATAATATGGTTAATAATATTAGTTAGTTTGATAATAATAAGAGTAATAAGTATAGTAATTGTCGTCCTATCGATCATATCCACATAATATGGCCAATAATATGAGTTAGATTGATAATAATAAGAGTAACAAGTATAGTAATTGTCTTTCTATCGATCATATAAGCATAATATGGCTAATAATATGAGTTAGATTGATAATAATAAGAGTAACAAGTATAGTAATTGTCGTTCTATCGATAATATAAGCATAATATGGCTAATAATATGAGTTAGATTGATAATAGTAAGAGTAATAAGTATAGTAATTGTCGTTCTATCGATAATATAAGCATAATATGGCCAATAGTATGAGTTAGATTGATAATAATAAGAGTAATAAGTATAGTAATTGTCGTCCTATCGATCATATCCACATAATATGGCCAATAATATGAGTTAGATTGATAATAATAAGAGTAACAAGTATAGTAATTGTCTTTCTATCGATCATATAAGCATAATATGGCTAATAATATGAGTTAGATTGATAATAATAAGAGTAACAACTATAGTAATTGTCCTTCTATCAATAATATAAGCATAATATGGCTAATAATATGAGATAGATTGATAATAATAAGAGTAATAGGTATAGTAATTGTCGTTCTATCGATCATATAAGCATAATATGGCTAATAATATGAGTTAGATTGATAATAATAAGAGTAACAGGTATAGTAATTGTCGTTCTATCGATAATATAAGCATAATATGGCTAATAATATGAGTTAGATTGATAATAGTAAGAGTAATAAGTATAGTAATTGTCGTTCTATCGATCATATTTGCATAATATGGCCAATAATATGAGTTAGATTGATAATAATAAGAGTAATAAGTATAGTAATTCTCGTCCTATCGATCATATCCACGTAATATGGCCAATAATATGAGTTAGATTGATAATAATAAGAGTAACAAGTATAGTAATTGTCTTTCTATCGATCATATAAGCATAATATGGCTAATAATATGAGTTAGATTGATAATAATAAGAGTAACAACTATAGTAATTGTCCTTCTATCAATAATATAGGCATAATATGGCTAATAATATGAGATAGATTGATAATAATAAGAGTAATAAGTATAGTAATTGTCGTCCTATCGATCATATCCACATAATATGGCCAATAATATGAGTTAGATTGATAATAATAAGCGTAACAAGTATAGTAATTGTCCTTCTTTCGATAATATAAGCATAATATGGCCAATAATATGAGTTAGATTGATAATAATAAGAGTAATGAGTATAGTAATTGTCGTCCTATCGATCATATCCACATAATAAGGCCAATAATATGAGCTAGATTGATAATAATAAGAGTAATAAGTATAGTAATTGTCGTTCTATCGATCATATAAGCATAATGTGGCTAATAATATGAGTTAGATTAATAATAGTAAGGGTAATACGTGTAGTAATTGTCGTCCTATCGATCATATCCACATAATATGGCCAATAATATGAGTTAGATTGATAATAATAAGAGTAATAAGTATAGTAATTGTCGTCCTATCGATCATATCGACATAATATGGCCAATAATATGAGTTAGATTGATAATAATAAGAGTAACAAGTATAGTAATTGTCGTTCTATCGATAATATAAGCATAATATGGCTAATAATATGAGTTAGATTGATAATAATAAGAGTAATAAGTATAGTAATTGTCGTTCAATCGATCATATCTGCATAATATGGTTAATAATATGAGTTAGCTTGATAATAATAAGAGTAATGAGTATAGTAATTGTCGTCCTATCCATCATATCCACATAATACGGCCAATAATATGAGTTAGATTGATAATAATAAGAGTAACAAGTGTAGTAATTGTCGTTCTTTCGATAATATAAGCATAATATGGCTAATAATATGTGTTGGATTGATAATAATTGGAGTAACAACTATAGTAATTGTCCTTCTATCGATAATATAAGCATAATATGGCTAATAATATGAGTTAGATTGATAATAATAAGCGTAACAGGTATAGTAATTGTCGTTCAATCGATCATATAAGAATAGTATGGCTAATAATATGAGTTCGATTGATAATCGCAAGAGAAGTAGGCATAGTGATTGTCGTTCTACCGATCATATCTGCATAATATGGTTAATAATATGAGTTAGATTGATAATAATAAGAGTAATAAGTATAGTAATTGTCGTTCTATCGATCATATAAGCATAATATGGCTAATAATATGTGTTAGATTGATGATAATAAGAGTAATAAGTATAGTAATTGTCGTTCTATCGATCATATAAGCATAATATGGCTAATAATATATGTTAGATTGATAATAGTAAGAGTAATAAGTATAGTAATTATCGTCCTATCGATCATATCCATATAATATGGCCAATAATATGAGTCAGATTGATAATAATAAGAGTAATAAGTATTGTAATTGTCGTTCTATCGATCATATCTGCATAATATGGAAATAATATGAGTTAGATTGATAATAATAAGAGTAATAAGTATAGTAATTGTCGTCCTATCGATCATATCCACATAATATGGCCAATAATATGAGTTAGATTGATAATAATAAGAGCAATAAGTATAGTAATTGTCGTTCTATCGATCATATAAGCATAATATGGCTAATAATATGAGTTAGATTGATAATAATAAGAGTAACAAGTATAGTAACTGTCGTCCTATCGATCATATCCACATAATATGGCCAATAATATGAGTTAGATTGATAATAATAAGAGTAACAAGTATAGTAATTGTCGTTCTATCGACCATATAAGCATAATATGGCTAATAATATGTGTTAGATTTATAATAATAAGAGTAGTAAGTATAGTGATTGTCGTCCTATCGATCATATAAGCATAATATGGCTAATAATATGAGTTAGATTGATAATAATAAGAGTAACAAGTATAGTAATTGTCGTTCTATCGATAATATAAGCATAATATGGCTAATAATATGAGTTAGATTGATAATAGTAAGAGTAATAAGTATAGTAATTGTCGTTCTATCGATCATATCTGCATAATATGGTTAATAATATGAGTTAGCTTGATAATAATAAGAGTAATGAGTATAGTAATTGTCGTCCTATCGATCATATCCGCATAATAAGGCCAATAATATGAGCTAGATTGATAATAATAAGAGTAACAAGTATAGTAATTGTCGTTCTTTCGATAATATAAGCATAATATGGCTAATAATATGTGTTGGATTGATAATAATCGGAGTAACAACTATAGTAATTGTCCTTCTATCGATAATATAAGCATAATATGGCTAATAATATGAGTTAGATTGATAATAATAAGCGTAACAGGTATAGTAATTGTCGTTCAATCGATCATATAAGAATAGTATGGCTAATAATATGAGTTCGATTGATAATCGCAAGAGTAGTAGGCATAGTGATTGTCGTTCTACCGATCATATCTGCATAATATGGTTAATAATATGAGTTAGATTGATAATAATAAGAGTAATAAGTATAGTAATTGTCGTTCTATCGATCATATAAGCATAATATGGCTAATAATATGTGTTAGATTGATAATAGTAGGAGTAATAAGAATAGTAATTGTCGTTCAATCGATCATATTAGCATAATGTGGCTAATAATATGAGTTCGATTAATAATAGTAAGAGTAATACGTATAGTAATTGTCGTCCTATCGATCATATCCACATAATATGGCCAATAATATGAGTTAGATTGATGATAATAAGAGTAATAAGTATAGTAATTGTCGTTCTATCGATCATATAAGCATAATATGGCTAATAATATATGTTAGATTGATAATAGTAAGAGTAATAAGTATAGTAATTATCGTCCTATCGATCATATCCACATAATATGGCCAATAATATGAGTCAGATTGATAATAATAAGAGTAATAAGTATTGTAATTGTCGTTCTATCGATCATATCTGCATAATATGGAAATAATATGAGTTAGATTGATAATAATAAGAGTAATAAGTATAGTAATTGTCGTCCTACCGATCATATCCACATAATATGGCCAATAATATGAGTTAGATTGATAATAATAAGAGCAATAAGTATAGTAATTGTCGTTCTATCTATCATATAAGCATAATATGGCTAATAATATGAGTTAGATTGATAATAATAAGAGTAATAAGTATAGTAATTGTCGTTCTATCGATCATATGAGCATAATATGGCTAATAATATGAGTTAGATTGATAATAATAAGAGTAACAAGTATAGTAATTGTCGTTCTATCGACCATATAAGCACAATATGGCCAATAATATGAGTTAGATTGATAATAATAAGAGCAATAAGTATAGTAATTGTCGTTCTATCTATCATATAAGCATAATATGGCTAATAATATGAGTTAGATTGATAATAATAAGAGTAATAAGTATAGTAATTGTCGTTCTATCGATCATATGAGCATAATATGGCTAATAATATGAGTTAGATTGATAACAATAAGAGTAATAAGTATTGTAATTGTCGTTCTATCGATCATATCTGCATAATATGGAAATAATATGAGTTAGATTGATAATAATAAGAGTAATAAGTATAGTAATTGTCGTCCTATCGATCATATCCACATAATATGGCCAATAATATGAGTTAGATTGATAATAATAAGAGCAATAAGTATAGTAATTGTCGTTCTATCGATCATATAAGCATAATATGGCTAATAATATGAGTTAGATTGATAATAATAAGAGTAATAAGTATAGTAATTGTCGTTCTATCGATCATATGAGCATAATATGGCTAATAATATGAGTTAGATTGATAATAATAAGAGTAACAAGTATAGTAATTGCCTTTCCATCGATCATATAAGCATAATATGGCTAATAATATGAGTTAGATTGATAATAATAAGAGTAATAAGTATAGTAGTTGTCGTTCTATCGATAATATAAGCATAATATGGCTAATAATATGAATTAGATTGATAATAATAAGAGTAATAAGTATAGTAATTGTCGTTCAATCGATCATATAAGCATAATGTGGCTAATAATATGAGTTAGATTAATAATAGTAAGAGTAATACGTGTAGTAATTGTCGTCCTATCGATCATATCCACATAATATGGCCAATAATATGAGTTAGATTGATAATAATAAGAGTAATAAGTATAGTAACTGTCGTCCTATCGATCATATCCACATAATATGGCCAATAATATGAGTTAGATTGATAATAATAAGAGTAACAAGTATAGTAATTGTCGTTCTATCGACCATATAAGCATAATATGGCTAATAATATGTGTTAGATTTATAATAATAAGAGTAGTAAGTATAGTGATTGTCGTCCTATCGATCATATAAGCATAATATGGCTAATAATATGAGTTAGATTGATAATAATAAGAGTAACAAGTATAGTAATTGTCGTTCTATCGATAATATAAGCATAATATGGCTAATAATATGAGTTAGATTGATAATAGTAAGAGTAATAAGTATAGTAATTGTCGTTCTATCGATCATATCTGCATAATATGGTTAATAATATGAGTTAGCTTGATAATAATAAGAGTAATGAGTATAGTAATTGTCGTCCTATCGATCATATCCACATAATAAGGCCAATAATATGAGCTAGATTGATAATAATAAGAGTAACAAGTATAGTAATTGTCGTTCTTTCGATAATATAAGCATAATATGGCTAATAATATGTGTTGGATTGATAATAATTGGAGTAACAACTATAGTAATTGTCCTTCTATCGATAATATAAGCATAATATGGCTAATAATATGAGTTAGATTGATAATAATAAGCGTAACAGGTATAGTAATTGTCGTTCAATCGATCATATAAGAATAGTATGGCTAATAATATGAGTTCGATTGATAATCGCAAGAGTAGTAGGCATAGTGATTGTCGTTCTACCGATCATATCTGCATAATATGGTTAATAATATGAGTTAGATTGATAATAATAAGAGTAATAAGTATAGTAATTGTCGTTCTATCGATCATATAAGCATAATATGGCTAATAATATGTGTTAGATTGATAATAGTAGGAGTAATAAGAATAGTAATTGTCGTTCAATCGATCATATTAGCATAATGTGGCTAATAATATGAGTTAGATTAATAATAGTAAGAGTAATACGTATAGTAATTGTCGTCCTATCGATCATATCCACATAATATGGCCAATAATATGAGTTAGATTGATGATAATAAGAGTAATAAGTATAGTAATTGTCGTTCTATCGATCATATAAGCATAATATGGCTAATAATATATGTTAGATTGATAATAGTAAGAGTAATAAGTATAGTAATTATCGTCCTATCGATCATATCCACATAATATGGCCAACAATATGAGTCAGATTGATAATAATAAGAGTAATAAGTATTGTAATTGTCGTTCTATCGATCATATCTGCATAATATGGAAATAATATGAGTTAGATTGATAATAATAAGTGTAATAAGTATAGTAATTGTCGTCCTATCGATCATATCCACATAATATGGCCAATAATATGAGTTAGATTGATAATAATAAGAGCAATAAGTATAGTAATTGTCGTTCTATCGATCATATAAGCATAATATGGCTAATAATATGAGTTAGATTGATAATAATAAGAGTAATAAGTATAGTAATTGTCGTTCTATCGATCATATGAGCATAATATGGCTAATAATATGAATTAGATTGATAATAATAAGAGTAATAAGTACAGTAATTGTCGTTCAATCGATCATATAAGCATAATGTGGCTAATAATATGAGTTAGATTAATAATAGTAAGAGTAATACGTGTAGTAATTGTCGTCCTATCGATCATATCCACATAATATGGCCAATAATATGAGTTAGATTGATAATAATAAGAGTAATAAGTATAGTAACTGTCGTCCTATCGATCATATCCACATAATATGGCCAATAATATGAGTTAGATTGATAATAATAAGAGTAACAAGTATAGTAATTGTCGTTCTATCGACCATATAAGCATAATATGGCTAATAATATGTGTTAGATTTATAATAATAAGAGTAGTAAGTATAGTGATTGTCGTCCTATCGATCATATAAGCATAATATGGCTAATAATATGAGTTAGATTGATAATAATAAGAGTAACAAGTATAGTAATTGTCGTTCTATCGATAATATAAGCATAATATGGCTAATAATATGAGTTAGATTGATAATAGTAAGAGTAATAAGTATAGTAATTGTCCTTCTATCGATCATATCTGCATAATATGGTTAATAATATGAGTTAGCTTGATAATAATAAGAGTAATGAGTATAGTAATTGTCGTCCTATCGATCATATCCACATAATAAGGCCAATAATATGAGCTAGATTGATAATAATAAGAGTAACAAGTATAGTAATTGTCGTTCTATCGATCATATAAGCATAATATGGCTAATAATATATGTTAGATTGATAATAGTAAGAGTAATAAGTATAGTAATTATCGTCCTATCGATCATATCCACATAATATGGCCAATAATATGAGTCAGATTGATAATAATAAGAGTAATAAGTATTGTAATTGTCGTTCTATCGATCATATCTGCATAATATGGAAATAATATGAGTTAGATTGATAATAATAAGAGTAATAAGTATAGTAATTGTCGTCCTACCGATCATATCCACATAATATGGCCAATAATATGAGTTAGATTGATAATAATAAGAGCAATAAGTATAGTAATTGTCGTTCTATATATCATATAAGCATAATATGGCTAATAATATGAGTTAGATTGATAATAATAAGAGTAATAAGTATAGTAATTGTCGTTCTATCGATCATATGAGCATAATATGGCTAATAATATGAGTTAGATTGATAATAATAAGAGTAACAAGTATAGTAATTGTCGTTCTATCGACCATATAAGCATAATATGGCCAATAATATGAGTTAGATTGATAATAATAAGAGCAATAAGTATAGTAATTGTCGTTCTATCTATCATATAAGCATAATATGGCTAATAATATGAGTTAGATTGATAATAAGAAGAGTAATAAGTATAGTAATTGTCGTTCTATCGATCATATGAGCATAATATGGCTAATAATATGAGTTAGATTGATAATAATAAGAGTAATAAGTATTGTAATTGTCGTTCTATCGATCATATCTGCATAATATGGAAATAATATGAGTTAGATTGATAATAATAAGAGTAATAAGTATAGTAATTGTCGTCCTATCGATCATATCCACATAATATGGCCAATAATATGAGTTAGATTGATAATAATAAGAGCAATAAGTATAGTAATTGTCGTTCTATCGATCATATAAGCATAATATGGCTAATAATATGAGTTAGATTGATAATAATAAGAGTAATAAGTATAGTAATTGTCGTTCTATCGATCATATGAGCATAATATGGCTAATAATATGAGTTAGATTGATAATGATAAGAGTAACAAGTATAGTAATTGCCTTTCCATCGATCATATAAGCATAATATGGCTAATAATATGAGTTAGATTGATAATAATAAGAGTAATAAGTATAGTAGTTGTCGTTCTATCGATAATATAAGCATAATATGGCTAATAATATGAATTAGATTGATAATAATAAGAGTAATAAGTATAGTAATTGTCGTTCAATCGATCATATAAGCATAATGTGGCTAATAATATGAGTTAGATTAATAATAGTAAGAGTAATACGTGTAGTAATTGTCGTCCTATCGATCATATCCACATAATATGGCCAATAATATGAGTTAGATTGATAATAATAAGAGTAATAAGTATAGTAACTGTCGTCATATCGATCATATCCACATAATATGGCCAATAATATGAGTTAGATTGATAATAATAAGAGTAACAAGTATAGTAATTGTCGTTCTATCGACCATATAAGCATAA
The DNA here is from genome assembly GCF_050947335.1 of Megachile rotundata. Lineage (NCBI taxonomy): Eukaryota > Metazoa > Arthropoda > Insecta > Hymenoptera > Megachilidae > Megachile > Megachile rotundata. Next base: position 59,515 of record NW_027473551.1, on the reverse strand, counting down.
TATGGCTAATAATATGTGTTAGATTTATAATAATAAGAGTAGTAAGTATAGTGATTGTCGTCCTATCGATCATATAAGCATAATATGGCTAATAATATGAGTTAGATTGATAATAATAAGAGTAACAAGTATAGTAATTGTCGTTCTATCGATAATATAAGCATAATATGGCTAATAATATGAGTTAGATTGATAATAGTAAGAGTAATAAGTATAGTAATTGTCGTTCTATCGATCATATCTGCATAATATGGTTAATAATATGAGTTAGCTTGATAATAATAAGAGTAATGAGTATAGTAATTGTCGTCGTATCGATCATATCCACATAATAAGGCCAATAATATGAGCTAGATTGATAATAATAAGAGTAACAAGTATAGTAATTATCGTTCTTTCGATAATATAAGCATAATATGGCTAATAATATGTGTTGGATTGATAATAATTGGAGTAACAACTATAGTAGTTGTCCTTCTATCGATAATATAAGCATAATATGGCTAATAATATGAGTTAGATTGATAATAATAAGCGTAACAGGTATAGTAATTGTCGTTCAATCGATCATATAAGAATAGTATGGCTAATAATATGAGTTCGATTGATAATCGCAAGAGTAGTAGGCATAGTGATTGTCGTTCTACCGATCATATCTGCATAATATGGTTAATAATATGAGTTAGATTGATAATAATAAGAGTAATAAGTATAGTAATTGTCGTTCTATCGATCATATAAGCATAATATGGCTAATAATATGTGTTAGATTGATAATAGTAGGAGTAATAAGAATAGTAATTGTCGTTCAATCGATCATATTAGCATAATGTGGCTAATAATATGAGTTAGATTAATAATAGTAAGAGTAATACGTATAGTAATTGTCGTCCTATCGATCATATCCACATAATATGGCCAATAATATGAGTTAGATTGATGATAATAAGAGTAATAAGTATAGTAATTGTCGTTCTATCGATCATATAAGCATAATATGGCTAATAATATATGTTAGATTGATAATAGTAAGAGTAATAAGTATAGTAATTATCGTCCTATCGATCATATCCACATAATATGGCCAATAATATGAGTCAGATTGATAATAATAAGAGTAATAAGTATTGTAATTGTCGTTCTATCGATCATATCTGCATAATATGGAAATAATATGAGTTAGATTGATAATAATAAGAGTAATAAGTATAGTAATTGTCGTCCTATCGATCATATCCACATAATATGGCCAATAATATGAGTTAGATTGATAATAATAAGAGCAATAAGTATAGTAATTGTCGTTCTATCGATCATATAAGCATAATATGGCTAATAATATGAGTTAGATTGATAATAATAAGAGTAATAAGTATAGTAATTGTCGTTCTATCGATCATATGAGCATAATATGGCTAGTAATATGAATTAGATTGATAATAATAAGAGTAATAAGTATAGTAATTGTCGTTCAATCGATCATATAAGCATAATGTGGCTAATAATATGAGTTAGATTAATAATAGTAAGAGTAATACGTGTAGTAATTGTCGTCCTATCGATCATATCCACATAATATGGCCAATAATATGAGTTAGATTGATAATAATAAGAGTAATAAGTATAGTAACTGTCGTCCTATCGATCATATCCACATAATATGGCCAATAATATGAGTTAGATTGATAATAATAAGAGTAACAAGTATAGTAATTGTCGTTCTATCGACCATATAAGCATAATATGGCTAATAATATGTGTTAGATTTATAATAATAAGAGTAGTAAGTATAGTGATTGTCGTCCTATCGATCATATAAGCATAATATGGCTAATAATATGAGTTAGATTGATAATAATAAGAGTAACAAGTATAGTAATTGTCGTTCTATCGATAATATAAGCATAATATGGCTAATAATATGAGTTAGATTGATAATAGTAAGAGTAATAAGTATAGTAATTGTCCTTCTATCGATCATATCTGCATAATATGGTTAATAATATGAGTTAGCTTGATAATAATAAGAGTAATGAGTATAGTAATTGTCGTCCTATCGATCATATCCACATAATAAGGCCAATAATATGAGCTAGATTGATAATAATAAGAGTAACAAGTATAGTAATTGTCGTTCTTTCGATAATATAAGCATAATATGGCTAATAATATGTGTTGGATTGATAATAATTGGAGTAACAACTATAGTAATTGTCCTTCTATCGATCATATGAGCATAATATGGCTAATAATATGAGTTAGATTGATAATAATAAGCGTAACAGGTATAGTAATTGTCGTTCAATCGATCATATAAGAATAGTATGGCTAATAATATGAGTTCGATTGATAATCGCAAGAGTAGTAGGCATAGTGATTGTCGTTCTACCGATCATATCTGCATAATATGGTTAATAATATGAGTTAGATTGATAATAATAAGAGTAATAAGTATAGTAATTGTCGTTCTATCGATCATATAAGCATAATATGGCTAATAATATGTGTTAGATTGATAATAGTAGGAGTAATAAGAATAGTAATTGTCGTTCAATCGATCATATTAGCATAATGTGGCTAATAATATGAGTTAGATTAATAATAGTAAGAGTAATACGTATAGTAATTGTCGTCCTATCGATCATATCCACATAATATGGCCAATAATATGAGTTAGATTGATGATAATAAGAGTAATAAGTATAGTAATTGTCGTTCTATCGATCATATAAGCATAATATGGCTAATAATATATGTTAGATTGATAATAGTAAGAGTAATAAGTATAGTAATTATCGTCCTATCGATCATATCCACATAATATGGCCAATAATATGAGTCAGATTGATAATAATAAGAGTAATAAGTATTGTAATTGTCGTTCTATCGATCATATCTGCATAATATGGAAATAATATGAGTTAGATTGATAATAATAAGAGTAATAAGTATAGTAATTGTCGTCCTATCGATCATATCCACATAATATGGCCAATAATATGAGTTAGATTGATAATAATAAGAGTAATAAGTATAGTAATTGTCGTTCTATCGATCATATAAGCATAATATGGCTAATAATATGAGTTAGATTGATAATAATAAGAGTAATAAGTATAGTAACTGTCGTCCTATCGATCATATCCACATAATATGGCCAATAATATGAGTTAGATTGATAATAATAAGAGTAACAAGTATAGTAATTGTCGTTCTATCGACCATATAAGCATAATATGGCTAATAATATGTGTTAGATTTATAATAATAAGAGTAGTAAGTATAGTGATTGTCGTCCTATCGATCATATAAGCATAATATGGCTAATAATATGAGTTAGATTGATAATAATAAGAGTAACAAGTATAGTAATTGTCGTTCTATCGATAATATAAGCATAATATGGCTAATAATATGAGTTAGATTGATAATAGTAAGAGTAATAAGTATAGTAATTGTCGTTCTATCGATCATATCTGCATAATATGGTTAATAATATGAGTTAGCTTGATAATAATAAGAGTAATGAGTATAGTAATTGTCGTCCTATCGATCATATCCACATAATAAGGCCAATAATATGAGCTAGATTGATAATAATAAGAGTAACAAATATAGTAATTGTCGTTCTTTCGATAATATAAGCATAATATGGCTAATAATATGTGTTGGATTGATAATAATTGGAGTAACAACTATAGTAATTGTCCTTCTATCGATAATATAATCATAATATGGCTAATAATATGAGTTAGATTGATAATAATAAGCGTAACAGGTATAGTAATTGTCGTTCAATCGATCATATAAGAATAGTATGGCTAATAATATGAGTTCGATTGATAATCGCAAGAGTAGTAGGCATAGTGATTGTCGTTCTACCGATCATATCTGCATAATATGGTTAATAATATGAGTTAGATTGATAATAATAAGAGTAATAAGTATAGTAATTGTCGTTCTATCGATCATATTAGCATAATGTGGCTAATAATATGAGTTAGATTAATAATAGTAAGAGTAATACGTATAGTAATTGTCGTCCTATCGATCATATCCACATAATATGGCCAATAATATGAGTTAGATTGATGATAATAAGAGTAATAAGTATAGTAATTGTCGTTCTATCGATCATATAAGCATAATATGGCTAATAATATATGTTAGATTGATAATAGTAAGAGTTATAAGTATAGTAATTATCGTCCTATCGATCATATCCACATAATATGGCCAATAATATGAGTCAGATTGATAATAATAAGAGCAATAAGTATAGTAATTGTCGTTCTATCGATCATATAAGCATAATATGGCTAATAATATGAGATAGATTGATAATAATAAGAGTAATAAGTATAGTAATTGTCGTTCTATCGATCATATGAGCATAATATGTCTAATAATATGAATTAGATTGATAATAATAAGAGTAATAAGTATAGTAATTGTCGTTCAATCGATCATATAAGCATAATGTGGCTAATAATATGAGTTAGATTAATAATAGTAAGAGTAATACGTGTAGTAATTGTCATCCTATCGATCATATCCACATAATATGGCCAATAATATGAGTTAGATTGATAATAATAAGAGTAATAAGTATAGTAAGTGTCGTCCTATCGATCATATCCACATAATATGGCCAATAATATGAGTTAGATTGATAATAATAAGAGTAACAAGTATAGTAATTGTCGTTCTATCGATAATATAAGCATAATATGGCTAATAATATGAGTTAGATTGATAATAATCAGAGTAATAAGTATAGTAATTGTCGTTCAATCGATCATATCTGCATAATATGGTTAATAATATGAGTTAGCTTGATAATAATAAGAGTAATGAGTATAGTAATTGTCGTCCTGTCGATCATATCCACATAATAAGGCCAATAATATGAGCTAGATTGATAATAATAAGAGTAATAAGTATAGTAATTGTCGTTCTATCGATCATATAAGCATAATATGGAAATAATATGAGTTAGCTTGATAATAATAAGAGTAATAAGTATAGTAATTGTCGTCCTATCGATCATATCCACATAATATGGCCAATAATATGAGTTAGATTGATAATAATAAGATTAATAAGTATAGTAATTGTCGTCCTATCGATCATATCCACATAATATGGCCAATAATATGAGTTAGATTGATAATAATAAGAGTAACAAGTATAGTAATTGTCGTTCTATCGACCATATAAGCATAATATGGCTAATAATATGTGTTAGATTTATAATAATAAGAGTAACAAGTATAGTAATTGTCGTTCTATCGACCATATAAGCATAATATGGCTAATAATATGTGTTAGATTGATAATAGTAAGAGTAATAAGTATAGTAATTGTCGTTCAATCGATCATATAAGCATAATGTGGCTAATAATATGAGTTAGATTAATAATAGTAAGAGTAATACGTGTAGTAATTGTCGTCCTATCGATCATATCCACATAATATGGCCAATAATATGAGTTAGATTGATAATAATAAGAGTATTAAGTATAGTAATTGTCGTCCTATCCATCACATCCACATAATATGGCCAATAATATGAGTTAGATTGATAATAATAAGAGTAATAAGTATAGTAATTGTCGTCCTATCGATCATATCCACATAATATGGCCAATAATATGAGTTGGATTGATAATAATAAGAGTAACAAGTATAGTGATTGTCTTTCTATCGATCATATAAGCATAATATGGCTAATAATATGAGTTAGATTGATAATAATAAGAGTAACAACTATAGTAATTGTCCTTCTATCGATAATATAAGCATAATAGGGCTAATAATATGAGTTAGATTGATAATAATAAGCGTAACAAGTATAGTAATTGTCGTTCAATCGATCCTATAAGCATAGTATGGCTAATAATATGAGTTCGATTGATAATCGCAAGAGTTGTAGGCATAGTGATTGTCGTTCTACCGATCATATCTGCATAATATGGCCAATAATATGAGTTAGATTGATAATAATAAGAGTAATGAGTATAGTAATTGTCGTTCTATCGACCATATAAGCATAATATGGCTAATAATATGAGTTAGATTGATAATAATAAGAGTAACAAGTATAGTAATTGCCTTTCCATCGATCATATAAGCATAATATGGCTAATAATATGTGTTAGATTTATAATAATAAGAGTAACAAGTATAGTAATTGTCGTTCAATCGATCATATAAGCATAATGTGGCTAATAATATGAGTTAGATTAATAATAGTAAGAGTAATACGTATAGTAATTGTCGTCCTATCCATCATATCCACATAATATGGCCAATAATATGAGTTAGATTGATAATAATAAGAGTAGTAAGTATAGTGATTGTCGTCCTATCGATCATATAAGCATAATATGGCTAATAATATGAGTTAGATTGATAATAATAAGAGTAACAAGTATAGTAATTGTCGTTCTATCGATAATATAAGCATAATATGGCTAATAATATGAGTTAGATTGATAATAGTAAGAGTAATAAGTATAGTAATTGTCGTTCTATCGATCATATCTGCATAATATGGTTAATAATATGAGTTAGCTTGATAATAATAACAGTAATGAGTATAGTAATTGTCGTCCTATCGATCATATCCACATAATAAGGCCAATAATATGAGCTAGATTGATAATAATAAGAGTAATAAGTATAGTAATTGTCGTTCTATCGATCATATAAGCATAATGTTGCTAATAATATGAGTTAGATTAATAATAGTAAGAGTAATAAGTATAGTAATTGTCGTTCAATCGATCATATAAGCATAATGTGGCTAATAATATGAGTTAGATTGATAATAATAAGAGTAACAAGTATAGTAATTGCCTTTCTATCGACCATATAAGCATAATATGGCTAATAATATGAGTTAGATTGATAATAATAAGAGTAACAAGTATAGTAATTGTCTTTCTATCGATCATATAAGCATAATATGGCTAATAATATGGGTTAGATTGATAATAATAAGCGTAGCAAGTATAGTAATTGTCGTTCAATCGATCATATCTGCATAATATGTTTAATAATATGAGTTAGATTGATAATAATAAGAGTAATGAGTATAGTAATTGTCGTCCTATCGATCATATAAGCATAATATGGCTAATAATATGAGTTAGATTGATAATAATAAGAGTAACAAGTATAGTAATTGTCGTTCTATCGATAATATAAGCATAATATGGCTAATAATATGAGTTAGATTGATAATAGTAAGAGTAATAAGTATAGTAATTGTCGTTCTATCGATCATATCTGCATAATATGGTTAATAATATGAGTTAGCTTGATAATAATAAGAGTAATGAGTATAGTAATTGTCGTCCTATCGATCATATCCACATAATAAGGCCAATAATATGAGCTAGATTGATAATAATAAGAGTAATAAGTATAGTAATTGTCGTTCTATCGATCATATAAGCATAATGTGGCTAATAATATGAGTTAGATTAATAATAGTAAGAGTAATACGTGTAGTAATTGTCGTCCTATCGATCATATCCACATAATATGGCCAATAATATGAGTTAGATTGATAATAATAAGAGTAATAAGTATAGTAATTGTCGTCCTATCGATCATATCCACATAATATGGCCAATAATATGAGTTAGATTGATAATAATAAGAGTAACAGGTATAGTAATTGTCGTTCTATCGACCATATAAGCATAATATGGCTAATAATATGAGTTAGATTGATAATAATAAGAGTAACAAGTTTAGTAATTGCCTTTCCATCGATCATATAAGCATAATATGGCTAATAATATGAGTTAGATTGATAATAATAAGAGTAATAAGTATAGTAATTTTCGTTCTATCGATAATATAAGCATAATGTGGCTAATAATATGAGTTAGATTGATAATAATAAGAGTAACAAGTATAGTAATTGTCGTTCTTTCGATAATATAAGCATAATATGGCTAATAATATGTGTTGGATTTATAATAATTGGAGTAACAACTATAGTAATTGTCGTTCTACCGATCATATCTGCATAATATGGTTAATAATATGAGTTAGATTGATAATAATAAGAGTAATAAGTATAGTAATTGTCGTTCTATCGATCATATAAGCATAATATGGCTAATAATATGTGTTAGATTGATAATAGTAGGAGTAATAAGAATAGTAATTGTCGTTCAATCGATCATATAAGCATAATGTGGCTAATAATATGAGTTAGATTAATCATAGTAAGAGTAATACGTATAGTAATTGCGTCCTATCGATCATATCCACATAATATGGCCAATAATATGAGTTAGATTGATAATAATAAGAGTAATAAGTATAGTAATTGTCGTCCTATCGATCATATCCACATAATATGGCCAATAATATGAGTTAGATTGATAATAATAAGAGTAACGAGTATAGTAGTTGTCGTTCTATCGACCATATAAGCATAATATGGCTAATAATATGTGTTAGATTTGTAATAATAAGAGTAACAAGTATAGTAATTGTCGTTCTATCGACCATATAAGCATAATATGGCTAATAATATGTGTTAGATTGATAATAGTAAGAGTAATAAGTATAGTAATTGTCGTTCAATCGATCATATAAGCATAATGTGGCTAATAATATGAGTTAGATTAATAATAGTAAGAGTAATACGTGTAGTAATTGTCGTCCTATCGATCATATCCACATAATATGGCCAATAATATGAGTTAGATTGATAATAATAAGAGTATTAAGTATAGTAATTGTCGTCCTATCCATCACATCCACATAATATGGCCAATAATATGAGTTAGATTGATAATAATAAGAGTAATAAGTATAGTAATTGTCGTCCTATCGATCATATCCACATAATATGGCCAATAATATGAGTTGGATTGATAATAATAAGAGTAACAAGTATAGTGATTGTCTTTCTATCGATCATATAAGCATAATATGGCTAATAATATGAGTTAGATTGATAATAATAAGAGTAACAACTATAGTAATTGTCCTTCTATCGATAATATAAGCATAATAGGGCTAATAATATGAGTTAGATTGATAATAATAAGCGTAACAAGTATAGTAATTGTCGTTCAATCGATCCTATAAGCATAGTATGGCTAATAATATGAGTTCGATTGATAATCGCAAGAGTTGTAGGCATAGTGATTGTCGTTCTACCGATCATATCTGCATAATATGGCCAATAATATGAGTTAGATTGATAATAATAAGAGTAATGAGTATAGTAATTGTCGTTCTATCGACCATATAAGCATAATATGGCTAATAATATGAGTTAGATTGATAATAATAAGAGTAACAAGTATAGTAATTGCCTTTCCATCGATCATATAAGCATAATATGGCTAATAATATGTGTTAGATTTATAATAATAAGAGTAACAAGTATAGTAATTGTCGTTCAATCGATCATATAAGCATAATGTGGCTAATAATATGAGTTAGATTAATAATAGTAAGAGTAATACGTATAGTAATTGTCGTCCTATCCATCATATCCACATAATATGGCCAATAATATGAGTTAGATTGATAATAATAAGAGTAGTAAGTATAGTGATTGTCGTCCTATCGATCATATAAGCATAATATGGCTAATAATATGAGTTAGATTGATAATAATAAGAGTAACAAGTATAGTAATTGTCGTTCTATCGATAATATAAGCATAATATGGCTAATAATATGAGTTAGATTGATAATAGTAAGAGTAATAAGTATAGTAATTGTCGTTCTATCGATCATATCTGCATAATATGGTTAATAATATGAGTTAGCTTGATAATAATAACAGTAATGAGTATAGTAATTGTCGTCCTATCGATCATATCCACATAATAAGGCCAATAATATGAGCTAGATTGATAATAATAAGAGTAATAAGTATAGTAATTGTCGTTCTATCGATCATATAAGCATAATGTTGCTAATAATATGAGTTAGATTAATAATAGTAAGAGTAATAAGTATAGTAATTGTCGTTCAATCGATCATATAAGCATAATGTGGCTAATAATATGAGTTAGATTGATAATAATAAGAGTAACAAGTATAGTAATTGCCTTTCTATCGACCATATAAGCATAATATGGCTAATAATATGAGTTAGATTGATAATAATAAGAGTAACAAGTATAGTAATTGTCTTTCTATCGATCATATAAGCATAATATGGCTAATAATATGGGTTAGATTGATAATAATAAGCGTAGCAAGTATAGTAATTGTCGTTCAATCGATCATATCTGCATAATATGTTTAATAATATGAGTTAGATTGATAATAATAAGAGTAATGAGTATAGTAATTGTCGTCCTATCGATCATATAAGCATAATATGGCTAATAATATGAGTTAGATTGATAATAATAAGAGTAACAAGTATAGTAATTGTCGTTCTATCGATAATATAAGCATAATATGGCTAATAATATGAGTTAGATTGATAATAGTAAGAGTAATAAGTATAGTAATTGTCGTTCTATCGATCATATCTGCATAATATGGTTAATAATATGAGTTAGCTTGATAATAATAAGAGTAATGAGTATAGTAATTGTCGTCCTATCGATCATATCCACATAATAAGGCCAATAATATGAGCTAGATTGATAATAATAAGAGTAATAAGTATAGTAATTGTCGTTCTATCGATCATATAAGCATAATGTGGCTAATAATATGAGTTAGATTAATAATAGTAAGAGTAATACGTGTAGTAATTGTCGTCCTATCGATCATATCCACATAATATGGCCAATAATATGAGTTAGATTGATAATAATAAGAGTAATAAGTATAGTAATTGTCGTCCTATCGATCATATCCACATAATATGGCCAATAATATGAGTTAGATTGATAATAATAAGAGTAACAGGTATAGTAATTGTCGTTCTATCGACCATATAAGCATAATATGGCTAATAATATGAGTTAGATTGATAATAATAAGAGTAACAAGTTTAGTAATTGCCTTTCCATCGATCATATAAGCATAATATGGCTAATAATATGAGTTAGATTGATAATAATAAGAGTAATAAGTATAGTAATTTTCGTTCTATCGATAATATAAGCATAATGTGGCTAATAATATGAGTTAGATTGATAATAATAAGAGTAACAAGTATAGTAATTGTCGTTCTTTCGATAATATAAGCATAATATGGCTAATAATATGTGTTGGATTTATAATAATTGGAGTAACAACTATAGTAATTGTCGTTCTACCGATCATATCTGCATAATATGGTTAATAATATGAGTTAGATTGATAATAATAAGAGTAATAAGTATAGTAATTGTCGTTCTATCGATCATATAAGCATAATATGGCTAATAATATGTGTTAGATTGATAATAGTAGGAGTAATAAGAATAGTAATTGTCGTTCAATCGATCATATAAGCATAATGTGGCTAATAATATGAGTTAGATTAATCATAGTAAGAGTAATACGTATAGTAATTGCGTCCTATCGATCATATCCACATAATATGGCCAATAATATGAGTTAGATTGATAATAATAAGAGTAATAAGTATAGTAATTGTCGTCCTATCGATCATATCCACATAATATGGCCAATAATATGAGTTAGATTGATAATAATAAGAGTAACGAGTATAGTAGTTGTCGTTCTATCGACCATATAAGCATAATATGGCTAATAATATGTGTTAGATTTGTAATAATAAGAGTAACAAGTATAGTAATTGTCGTTCTATCGACCATATAAGCATAATATGGCTAATAATATGTGTTAGATTGATAATAGTAAGAGTAATAAGTATAGCAATTGTCGTTCAATCGATCATATAAGCATAATGTGGCTAATAATATGAGTTAGATTAATAATAGTAAGAGTAATACGTATAGTAATTGTCGTCCTATCCATCATATCCACATAATATGGCCAATAATATGAGTTAGATTGATAATAATAAGAGTAGTAAGTATAGTGATTGTCGTCCTATCGATCATATAAGCATAATATGGCTAATAATATGAGTTAGATTGATAATAGTAAGAGTAATAAGTATAGTAATTGTCGTTCTATCGATCATATCTGCATAATATGGTTAATAATATGAGTTAGCTTGATAATAATAAGAGTAATGAGTATAGCAATTGTCGTCCTATCGATCATATCCACATAATAAGGCCAATAATATGAGCTAGATTGATAATAATAAGAGTAATAAGTATAGTAATTGTCGTTCTATCGATCATATAAGCATAATGTGGCTAATAATATGAGTTAGATTAATAATAGTAAGGGTAATACGTGTAGTAATTGTCGTCCTATCGATCATATCCACATAATATGGCCAATAATATGAGTTAGATTGATAATAATAAGAGTAATAAGTATAGTAATTGTCGTCCTATCGATCATATAAGCATAATATGGCTAATAATATATGTTAGATTGATAATAGTAAGAGTTATAAGTATAGTAATTATCGTCCTATCGATCATATCCACATAATATGGCCAATAATATGAGTCAGATTGATAATAATAAGAGTAATAAGTATTGTAATTGTCGTTCTATCGATCATATCTGCATAATATGGCCAATAATATGAGTGAGATTGATAATAATAAGAGTAATAAGTATAGTAATTGTCGTCCTATCGATCATATCCACATAATATGGCCAATAATATGAGTTAGATTGATAATAATAAGAGTAACAAGTATAGTAATTGTCGTTCTATCGATAATATAAGCATAATATGGCTAATAATATGAGTTAGATTGATAATAGTAAGAGTAATAAGTATAGTAATTGTCGTTCTATCGATCATATCTGCATAATATGGTTAATAATATGAGTTAGCTTGATAATAATAAGAGTAATGAGTATAGTAATTGTCGTCCTATCGATCATATCCACATAATAAGGCCAATAATATGAGCTAGATTGATAATAATAAGAGTAATAAGTATAGTAATTGTCGTCCTATCGATCATATAAGCATAATGTGGCTAATAATATGAGTTAGATTAATAATAGTAAGGGTAATACGTGTAGTAATTGTCGTCCTATCGATCATATCCACATAATATGGCCAATAATATGAGTTAGATTGATAATAATAAGAGTAATAAGTATAGTAATTGTCGTCCCATCGATCATATCCACATAATATGGCCAATAATATGAGTTAGATTGATAATAATAAGAGTAACAAGTATAGTAATTGTCGTTCTATCGATAATATAAGCATAATATGGCTAATAATATGAATTAGATTGATAATAATAAGAGTAACAAGTATAGTAATTGTCGTTCTATCGACCATATAAGCATAATATGGCTAATAATATGTGTTAGATTTATAATAATAAGAGTAACAAGTATAGTAATTGTCGTTCTATCGACCATATAAGTATAATATGGCTAATAATATGTGTTAGATTGATAATAGTAAGAGTAATAAGTATAGTAATTGTCGTTCAATCGATCATATAAGCATAATGTGGCTAATAATATGAGTTAGATTAATAATAGTAAGAGTAATACGTGTAGTAATTGTCGTCCTATCGATCATATCCACATAATATGGCCAATAATATGAGTTAGATTGATAATAATAAGAGTAATAAGTATAGTAATTGTCGTCCTATCCATCATATCCACATAATATGGCCAATAATATGAGTTAGATTGATAATAATAAGAGTAATAAGTATAGTAATTGTCGTCCTATCGATCATATCCACATAATATGGCCAATAATATGAGTTGGATTGATAATAATAAGAGTAACAAGTATAGTAATTGACTTTCTATCGATCATATAAGCATAATATGGCTAATAATATGAGTTAGATTGATAATAATAAGAGTAACAACTATAGTAATTGTCCTTCTATCGATAATATAAGCATAATAGGGCTAATAATATGAGTTAGATTGATAATAATAAGCGTAACAAGTATAGTAATTGTCGTTCAATCGATCCTATAAGCATAGTATGGCTAATAATATGAGTTCGATTGATAATCGCAAGAGTTGTAGGCATAGTGATTGTCGTTCTACCGATCATATCTGCATAATATGGCCAATAATATGAGTTAGATTGATAATAATAAGAGTAATGAGTATAGTAATTGTCGTTCTATCGACCATATAAGCATAATATGGCTAATAATATGAGTTAGATTGATAATAATAAGAGTAACAAGTATAGTAATTGCCTTTCCATCGATCATATAAGCATAATATGGCTAATAATATGTGTTAGATTTATAATAATAAGAGTAACAAGTATAGTAATTGTCGTTCTATCGACCATATAAGCATAATATGGCTAATAATATGTGTTAGATTGATAATAGTAAGAGTAATAAGTATAGTAATTGTCGTTCAATCGATCATATAAGCATAATGTGGCTAATAATATGAGTTAGATTAATAATAGTAAGAGTAATACGTATAGTAATTGTCGTCCTATCCATCACATCCACATAATATGGCCAATAATATGAGTTAGATTGATAATAATAAGAGTAGTAAGTATAGTGATTGTAGTCCTATCGATCATATAAGCATAATATGGCTAATAATATGAGTTAGATTGATAATAATAAGAGTAACAAGTATAGTAATTGTCGTTCTATCGATAATATAAGCATAATATGGCTAATAATATGAGTTAGATTGATAATAGTAAGAGTAATAAGTATAGTAATTGTCGTTCTATCGATCATATCTGCATAATATGGTTAATAATATGAGTTAGCTTGATAATAATAAGAGTAATGCGTATAGTAATTGTCGTCCTATCGATCATATCCACATAATAAGGCCAATAATATGAGCTAGATTGATAATAATAAGAGTAACAAGTATAGTAATTGTCGTTCTTTCGATAATATAAGCATAATATGGCTAATAATATGTGTTGGATTGATAATAATTGGAGTAACAACTATAGTAATTGTCCTTCTATCGATCATATGAGCATAATATGGCTAATAATATGAGTTAGATTGATAATAATAAGCGTAACAGTTATAGTAATTGTCGTTCAATCGATCATATAAGAATAGTATGGCTAATAATATGAGTTCGATTGATAATCGCAAGAGTAGTAGGCATAGTGATTGTCGTTCTACCGATCATATCTGCATAATATGGTTAATAATATGAGTTAGATTGATAATAATAAGAGTAATAAGTATAGTAATTGTCGTTCTATCGATCATATAAGCATAATATGGCTAATAATATGTGTTAGATTGATAATAGTAGGAGTAATAAGAATAGTAATTGTCGTTCAATCGATCATATTAGCATAATGTGGCTAATAATATGAGTTAGATTAATAATAGTAAGAGTAATACGTATAGTAATTGTCGTCCTATCGATCATATCCACATAATATGGCCAATAATATGAGTTAGATTGATGATAATAAGAGTAATAAGTATAGTAATTGTCGTTCTATCGATCATATAAGCATAATATGGCTAATAATATATGTTAGATTGATAATAGTAAGAGTAATAAGTATAGTAATTATCGTCCTATCGATCATATCCACATAATATGGCCAATAATATGAGTCAGATTGATAATAATAAGAGTAATAAGTATTGTAATTGTCGTTCTATCGATCATATCTGCATAATATGGAAATAATATGAGTTAGATTGATAATAATAAGAGTAATAAGTATAGTAATTGTCGTCCTATCGATCATATCCACATAATATGGCCAATAATATGAGTTAGATTGATAATAATAAGAGTAATAAGTATAGTAATTGTCGTTCTATCGATCATATAAGCATAATATGGCTAATAATATGAGTTAGATTGATAATAATAAGAGTAATAAGTATAGTAACTGTCGTCCTATCGATCATATCCACATAATATGGCCAATAATATGAGTTAGATTGATAATAATAAGAGTAGTAAGTATAGTGATTGTCGTCCTATCGATCATATAAGCATAATATGGCTAATAATATGAGTTAGATTGATAATAATAAGAGTAACAAGTATAGTAATTGTCGTTCTATCGATAATATAAGCATAATATGGCTAATAGTATGAGTTAGATTGATAATAGTAAGAGTAATAAGTATAGTAATTGTCGTTCTATCGATCATATCTGCATAATATGGTTAATAATATGAGTTAGCTTGATAATAATAAGAGTAATGAGTATAGTAATTGTCGTCCTATCGATCATATCCACATAATAAGGCCAATAATATGAGCTAGATTGATAATAATAAGAGTAACAAATATAGTAATTGTCGTTCTTTCGATAATATAAGCATAATATGGCTAATAATATGTGTTGGATTGATAATAATTGGAGTAACAACTATAGTAATTGTCCTTCTATCGATAATATAAGCATAATATGGCTAATAATATGAGTTAGATTGATAATAATAAGCGTAACAGGTATAGTAATTGTCGTTCAATCGATCATATAAGAATAGTATGGCTAATAATATGAGTTCGATTGATAATCGCAAGAGTAGTAGGCATAGTGATTGTCGTTCTACCGATCATATCTGCATAATATGGTTAATAATATGAGTTAGATTGATAATAATAAGAGTAATAAGTATAGTAATTGTCGTTCTATCGATCATATTAGCATAATGTGGCTAATAATATGAGTTAGATTAATAATAGTAAGAGTAATACGTATAGTAATTGTCGTCCTATCGATCATATCCACATAATATGGCCAATAATATGAGTTAGATTGATGATAATAAGAGTAATAAGTATAGTAATTGTCGTTCTATCGATCATATAAGCATAATATGGCTAATAATATATGTTAGATTGATAATAGTAAGAGTTATAAGTATAGTAATTATCGTCCTATCGATCATATCCACATAATATGGCCAATAATATGAGTCAGATTGATAATAATAAGAGCAATAAGTATAGTAATTGTCGTTCTATCGATCATATAAGCATAATATGGCTAATAATATGAGATAGAATGATAATAATAAGAGTAATAAGTATAGTAATTGTCGTTCTATCGATCATATGAGCATAATATGTCTAATAATATGAATTAGATTGATAATAATAAGAGTAATAAGTATAGTAATTGTCGTTCAATCGATCATATAAGCATAATGTGGCTAATAATATGAGTTAGATTAATAATAGTAAGAGTAATACGTGTAGTAATTGTCATCCTATCGATCATATCCACATAATATGGCCAATAATATGAGTTAGATTGATAATAATAAGAGTAATAAGTATAGTAACTGTCGTCCTATCGATCATATCCACATAATATGGCCAATAATATGAGTTAGATTGATAATAATAAGAGTAACAAGTATAGTAATTGTCGTTCTATCGATAATATAAGCATAATATGGCTAATAATATGAGTTAGATTGATAATAATCAGAGTAATAAGTATAGTAATTGTCGTTCAATCGATCATATCTGCATAATATGGTTAATAATATGAGTTAGCTTGATAATAATAAGAGTAATGAGTATAGTAATTGTCGTCCTGTCGATCATATCCACATAATAAGGCCAATAATATGAGCTAGATTGATAATAATAAGAGTAATAAGTATAGTAATTGTCGTTCTATCGATCATATAAGCATAATATGGAAATAATATGAGTTAGCTTGATAATAATAAGAGTAATAAGTATAGTAATTGTCGTCCTATCGATCATATCCACATAATATGGCCAATAATATGAGTTAGATTGATAATAATAAGATTAATAAGTATAGTAATTGTCGTCCTATCGATCATATCCACATAATATGGCCAATAATATGAGTTAGATTGATAATAATAAGAGTAACAAGTATAGTAATTGTCGTTCTATCGACCATATAAGCATAATATGGCTAATAATATGTGTTAGATTTATAATAATAAGAGTAACAAGTATAGTAATTGTCGTTCTATCGACCATATAAGCATAATATGGCTAATAATATGTGTTAGATTGATAATAGTAAGAGTAATAAGTATAGTAATTGTCGTTCAATCGATCATATAAGCATAATGTGGCTAATAATATGAGTTAGATTAATAATAGTAAGAGTAATACGTGTAGTAATTGTCGTCCTATCGATCATATCCACATAATATGGCCAATAATATGAGTTAGATTGATAATAATAAGAGTATTAAGTATAGTAATTGTCGTCCTATCCATCACATCCACATAATATGGCCAATAATATGAGTTAGATTGATAATAATAAGAGTAATAAGTATAGTAATTGTCGTCCTATCGATCATATCCACATAATATGGCCAATAATATGAGTTGGATTGATAATAATAAGAGTAACAAGTATAGTGATTGTCTTTCTATCGATCATATAAGCATAATATGGCTAATAATATGAGTTAGATTGATAATAATAAGAGTAACAACTATAGTAATTGTCCTTCTATCGATAATATAAGCATAATAGGGCTAATAATATGAGTTAGATTGATAATAATAAGCGTAACAAGTATAGTAATTGTCGTTCAATCGATCCTATAAGCATAGTATGGCTAATAATATGAGTTCGATTGATAATCGCAAGAGTTGTAGGCATAGTGATTGTCGTTCTACCGATCATATCTGCATAATATGGCCAATAATATGAGTTAGATTGATAATAATAAGAGTAATGAGTATAGTAATTGTCGTTCTATCGACCATATAAGCATAATATGGCTAATAATATGAGTTAGATTGATAATAATAAGAGTAACAAGTATAGTAATTGCCTTTCCATCGATCATATAAGCATAATATGGCTAATAATATGTGTTAGATTTATAATAATAAGAGTAACAAGTATAGTAATTGTCGTTCTATCGACCATATAAGCATAATATGGCTAATAATATGTGTTAGATTGATAATAGTAAGAGTAATAAGTATAGTAATTGTCGTTCAATCGATCATATAAGCATAATGTGGCTAATAATATGAGTTAGATTAATAATAGTAAGAGTAATACGTATAGTAATTGTCGTCCTATCCATCATATCCACATAATATGGCCAATAATATGAGTTAGATTGATAATAATAAGAGTAGTAAGTATAGTGATTGTCGTCCTATCGATCATATAAGCATAATATGGCTAATAATATGAGTTAGATTGATAATAATAAGAGTAACAAGTATAGTAATTGTCGTTCTATCGATAATATAAGCATAATATGGCTAATAGTATGAGTTAGATTGATAATAGTAAGAGTAATAAGTATAGTAATTGTCGTTCTATCGATCATATCTGCATAATATGGTTAATAATATGAGTTAGCTTGATAATAATAACAGTAATGAGTATAGTAATTGTCGTCCTATCGATCATATCCACATAATAAGGCCAATAATATGAGCTAGATTGATAATAATAAGAGTAATAAGTATAGTAATTGTCGTTCTATCGATCATATAAGCATAATGTTGCTAATAATATGAGTTAGATTAATAATAGTAAGAGTAATAAGTATAGTAATTGTCGTTCAATCGATCATATAAGCATAATGTGGCTAATAATATGAGTTAGATTGATAATAATAAGAGTAACAAGTATAGTAATTGCCTTTCTATCGACCATATAAGCATAATATGGCTAATAATATGAGTTAGATTGATAATAATAAGAGTAACAAGTATAGTAATTGTCTTTCTATCGATCATATAAGCATAATATGGCTAATAATATGGGTTAGATTGATAATAATAAGCGTAGCAAGTATAGTAATTGTCGTTCAATCGATCATATCTCCATAATATGTTTAATAATATGAGTTAGATTGATAATAATAAGAGTAATGAGTATAGTAATTGTCGTCCTATCGATCATATAAGCATAATATGGCTAATAATATGAGTTAGATTGATAATAATAAGAGTAACAAGTATAGTAATTGTCGTTCTATCGATAATATAAGCATAATATGGCTAATAATATGAGTTAGATTGATAATAGTAAGAGTAATAAG
Source organism: Megachile rotundata (assembly GCF_050947335.1). Taxonomy (NCBI): domain Eukaryota; kingdom Metazoa; phylum Arthropoda; class Insecta; order Hymenoptera; family Megachilidae; genus Megachile; species Megachile rotundata. The sequence goes on along the minus strand of NW_027473551.1, from coordinate 39,473 downwards.
TATAGTAATTGTCGTTCTATCGATCATATCTGCATAATATGGTTAATAATATGAGTTAGCTTGATAATAATAAGAGTAATGAGTATAGTAATTGTCGTCCTATCGATCATATCCACATAATAAGGCCAATAATATGAGCTAGATTGATAATAATAAGAGTAATAAGTATAGTAATTGTCGTTCTATCGATCATATAAGCATAATGTGGCTAATAATATGAGCTAGATTAATAATAGTAAGAGTAATACGTGTAGTAATTGTCGTCCTATCGATCATATCCACATAATATGGCCAATAATATGAGTTAGATTGATAATAATAAGAGTAATAAGTATAGTAATTGTCGTCCTATCGATCATATCCACATAATATGGCCAATAATATGAGTTAGATTGATAATAATAAGAGTAACAGGTATAGTAATTGTCGTTCTATCGACCATATAAGCATAATATGGCTAATAATATGAGTTAGATTGATAATAATAAGAGTAACAAGTTTAGTAATTGCCTTTCCATCGATCATATAAGCATAATATGGCTAATAATATGAGTTAGATTGATAATAATAAGAGTAATAAGTATAGTAATTTTCGTTCTATCGATAATATAAGCATAATGTGGCTAATAATATGAGTTAGATTGATAATAATAAGAGTAACAAGTATAGTAATTGTCGTTCTTTCGATAATATAAGCATAATATGGCTAATAATATGTGTTGGATTTATAATAATTGGAGTAACAACTATAGTAATTGTCGTTCTACCGATCATATCTGCATAATATGGTTAATAATATGAGTTAGATTGATAATAATAAGAGTAATAAGTATAGTAATTGTCGTTCTATCGATCATATAAGCATAATATGGCTAATAATATGTGTTAGATTGATAATAGTAGGAGTAATAAGAATAGTAATTGTCGTTCAATCGATCATATAAGCATAATGTGGCTAATAATATGAGTTAGATTAATCATAGTAAGAGTAATACGTATAGTAATTGCGTCCTATCGATCATATCCACATAATATGGCCAATAATATGAGTTAGATTGATAATAATAAGAGTAATAAGTATAGTAATTGTCGTCCTATCGATCATATCCACATAATATGGCCAATAATATGAGTTAGATTGATAATAATAAGAGTAACAAGTATAGTAGTTGTCGTTCTATCGACCATATAAGCATAATATGGCTAATAATATGTGTTAGATTTGTAATAATAAGAGTAACAAGTATAGTAATTGTCGTTCTATCGACCATATAAGCATAATATGGCTAATAATATGTGTTAGATTGATAATAGTAAGAGTAATAAGTATAGCAATTGTCGTTCAATCGATCATATAAGCATAATGTGGCTAATAATATGAGTTAGATTAATAATAGTAAGAGTAATACGTATAGTAATTGTCGTCCTATCCATCATATCCACATAATATGGCCAATAATATGAGTTAGATTGATAATAATAAGAGTAGTAAGTATAGTGATTGTCGTCCTATCGATCATATAAGCATAATATGGCTAATAATATGAGTTAGATTGATAATAGTAAGAGTAATAAGTATAGTAATTGTCGTTCTATCGATCATATCTGCATAATATGGTTAATAATATGAGTTAGCTTGATAATAATAAGAGTAATGAGTATAGCAATTGTCGTCCTATCGATCATATCCACATAATAAGGCCAATAATATGAGCTAGATTGATAATAATAAGAGTAATAAGTATAGTAATTGTCGTTCTATCGATCATATAAGCATAATGTGGCTAATAATATGAGTTAGATTAATAATAGTAAGGGTAATACGTGTAGTAATTGTCGTCCTATCGATCATATCCACATAATATGGCCAATAATATGAGTTAGATTGATAATAATAAGAGTAATAAGTATAGTAATTGTCGTCCCATCGATCATATCCACATAATATGGCCAATAATATGAGTTAGATTGATAATAATAAGAGTAATAAGTATAGTAATTGTCGTCCTATCCATCATATCCACATAATATGGCCAATAATATGAGTTAGATTGATAATAATAAGAGTAATAAGTATAGTAATTGTCGTCCTATCGATCATATCCACATAATATGGCCAATAATATGAGTTGGATTGATAATAATAAGAGTAACAAGTATAGTAATTGTCTTTCTATCGATCATATAAGCATAATATGGCTAATAATATGAGTTAGATTGATAATAATAAGAGTAACAACTATAGTAATTGTCCTTCTATCGATAATATAAGCATAATAGGGCTAATAATATGAGTTAGATTGATAATAATAAGCGTAACAAGTATAGTAATTGTCGTTCAATCGATCCTATAAGCATAGTATGGCTAATAATATGAGTTCGATTGATAATCGCAAGAGTTGTAGGCATAGTGATTGTCGTTCTACCGATCATATCTGCATAATATGGCCAATAATATGAGTTAGATTGATAATAATAAGAGTAACAAGTATAGTAATTGTCGTTCTATCGATAATATAAGCATAATATGGCTAATAATATGAGTTGGATTGATAATAGTAAGAGTAACAAGTATAGTAATTGTCTTTCTATCGATCATATAAGCATAATATGGCTAATAATATGGGTTAGATTGATAATAATAAGCGTAGCAAGTATAGTAATTGTCGTTCAATCGATCATATCTCCATAATATGTTTAATAATATGAGTTAGATTGATAATAATAAGAGTAATGAGTATAGTAATTGTCGTCCTATCGATCATATAAGCATAATATGGCTAATAATATGAGTTAGATTGATAATAATAAGAGTAACAAGTATAGTAATTGTCGTTCTATCGATAATATAAGCATAATATGGCTAATAATATGAGTTAGATTGATAATAGTAAGAGTAATAAGTATAGTAATTGTCGTTCTATCGATCATATCTGCATAATATGGTTAATAATATGAGTTAGCTTGATAATAATAAGAGTAATGAGTATAGTAATTGTCGTCCTATCGATCATATCCACATAATAAGGCCAATAATATGAGCTAGATTGATAATAATAAGAGTAATAAGTATAGTAATTGTCGTTCTATCGATCATATAAGCATAATGTGGCTAATAATATGAGCTAGATTAATAATAGTAAGAGTAATACGTGTAGTAATTGTCGTCCTATCGATCATATCCACATAATATGGCCAATAATATGAGTTAGATTGATAATAATAAGAGTAATAAGTATAGTAATTGTCGTCCTATCGATCATATCCACATAATATGGCCAATAATATGAGTTAGATTGATAATAATAAGAGTAACAGGTATAGTAATTGTCGTTCTATCGACCATATAAGCATAATATGGCTAATAATATGAGTTAGATTGATAATAATAAGAGTAACAAGTTTAGTAATTGCCTTTCCATCGATCATATAAGCATAATATGGCTAATAATATGAGTTAGATTGATAATAATAAGAGTAATAAGTATAGTAATTTTCGTTCTATCGATAATATAAGCATAATGTGGCTAATAATATGAGTTAGATTGATAATAATAAGAGTAACAAGTATAGTAATTGTCGTTCTTTCGATAATATAAGCATAATATGGCTAATAATATGTGTTGGATTTATAATAATTGGAGTAACAACTATAGTAATTGTCGTTCTACCGATCATATCTGCATAATATGGTTAATAATATGAGTTAGATTGATAATAATAAGAGTAATAAGTATAGTAATTGTCGTTCTATCGATCATATAAGCATAATATGGCTAATAATATGTGTTAGATTGATAATAGTAGGAGTAATAAGAATAGTAATTGTCGTTCAATCGATCATATAAGCATAATGTGGCTAATAATATGAGTTAGATTAATCATAGTAAGAGTAATACGTATAGTAATTGCGTCCTATCGATCATATCCACATAATATGGCCAATAATATGAGTTAGATTGATAATAATAAGAGTAATAAGTATAGTAATTGTCGTCCTATCGATCATATCCACATAATATGGCCAATAATATGAGTTAGATTGATAATAATAAGAGTAACAAGTATAGTAGTTGTCGTTCTATCGACCATATAAGCATAATATGGCTAATAATATGTGTTAGATTTGTAATAATAAGAGTAACAAGTATAGTAATTGTCGTTCTATCGACCATATAAGCATAATATGGCTAATAATATGTGTTAGATTGATAATAGTAAGAGTAATAAGTATAGCAATTGTCGTTCAATCGATCATATAAGCATAATGTGGCTAATAATATGAGTTAGATTAATAATAGTAAGAGTAATACGTATAGTAATTGTCGTCCTATCCATCATATCCACATAATATGGCCAATAATATGAGTTAGATTGATAATAATAAGAGTAGTAAGTATAGTGATTGTCGTCCTATCGATCATATAAGCATAATATGGCTAATAATATGAGTTAGATTGATAATAGTAAGAGTAATAAGTATAGTAATTGTCGTTCTATCGATCATATCTGCATAATATGGTTAATAATATGAGTTAGCTTGATAATAATAAGAGTAATGAGTATAGCAATTGTCGTCCTATCGATCATATCCACATAATAAGGCCAATAATATGAGCTAGATTGATAATAATAAGAGTAATAAGTATAGTAATTGTCGTTCTATCGATCATATAAGCATAATGTGGCTAATAATATGAGTTAGATTAATAATAGTAAGGGTAATACGTGTAGTAATTGTCGTCCTATCGATCATATCCACATAATATGGCCAATAATATGAGTTAGATTGATAATAATAAGAGTAATAAGTATAGTAATTGTCGTCCCATCGATCATATCCACATAATATGGCCAATAATATGAGTTAGATTGATAATAATAAGAGTAATAAGTATAGTAATTGTCGTCCTATCCATCATATCCACATAATATGGCCAATAATATGAGTTAGATTGATAATAATAAGAGTAATAAGTATAGTAATTGTCGTCCTATCGATCATATCCACATAATATGGCCAATAATATGAGTTGGATTGATAATAATAAGAGTAACAAGTATAGTAATTGTCTTTCTATCGATCATATAAGCATATTATGGCTAATAATATGAGTTAGATTGATAATAATAAGAGTAACAACTATAGTAATTGTCCTTCTATCGATAATATAAGCATAATAGGGCTAATAATATGAGTTAGATTGATAATAATAAGCGTAACAAGTATAGTAATTGTCGTTCAATCGATCCTATAAGCATAGTATGGCTAATAATATGAGTTCGATTGATAATCGCAAGAGTTGTAGGCATAGTGATTGTCGTTCTACCGATCATATCTGCATAATATGGCCAATAATATGAGTTAGATTGATAATAATAAGAGTAATGAGTATAGTAATTGTCGTTCTATCGACCATATAAGCATAATATGGCTAATAATATGAGTTAGATTGATAATAATAAGAGTAACAAGTATAGTAATTGCCTTTCCATCGATCATATAAGCATAATATGGCTAATAATATGTGTTAGATTTATAATAATAAGAGTAACAAGTATAGTAATTGTCGTTCTATCGACCATATAAGCATAATATGGCTAATAATATGTGTTAGATTGATAATAGTAAGAGTAATAAGTATAGTAATTGTCGTTCAATCGATCATATAAGCATAATGTGGCTAATAATATGAGTTAGATTAATAATAGTAAGAGTAATACGTATAGTAATTGTCGTCCTATCCATCATATCCACATAATATGGCCAATAATATGAGTTAGATTGATAATAATAAGAGTAGTAAGTATAGTGATTGTCGTCCTATCGATCATATAAGCATAATATGGCTAATAATATGAGTTAGATTGATAATAATAAGAGTAACAAGTATAGTAATTGTCGTTCTATCGATAATATAAGCATAATATGGCTAATAATATGAGTTGGATTGATAATAGTAAGAGTAATAAGTATAGTAATTGTCGTTCTATCGATCATATCTGCATAATATGGTTAATAATATGAGTTAGCTTGATAATAATAAGAGTAATGAGTATAGTAATTGTCGTCCTATCGATCATATCCACATAATAAGGCCAATAATATGAGCTAGATTGATAATAATAAGAGTAACAAGTATAGTAATTGTCGTTCTTTCGATAATATAAGCATAATATGGCTAATAATATGTGTTGGATTGATAATAATTGGAGTAACAACTATAGTAATTGTCCTTCTATCGATCATATGAGCATAATATGGCTAATAATATGAGTTAGATTGATAATAATAAGCGTAACAGTTATAGTAATTGTCGTTCAATCGATCATATAAGAATAGTATGGCTAATAATATGAGTTCGATTGATAATCGCAAGAGTAGTAGGCATAGTGATTGTCGTTCTACCGATCATATCTGCATAATATGGTTAATAATATGAGTTAGATTGATAATAATAAGAGTAATAAGTATAGTAATTGTCGTTCTATCGATCATATAAGCATAATATGGCTAATAATATGTGTTAGATTGATAATAGTAGGAGTAATAAGAATAGTAATTGTCGTTCAATCGATCATATTAGCATAATGTGGCTAATAATATGAGTTAGATTAATAATAGTAAGAGTAATACGTATAGTAATTGTCGTCCTATCGATCATATCCACATAATATGGCCAATAATATGAGTTAGATTGATGATAATAAGAGTAATAAGTATAGTAATTGTCGTTCTATCGATCATATAAGCATAATATGGCTAATAATATATGTTAGATTGATAATAGTAAGAGTAATAAGTATAGTAATTATCGTCCTATCGATCATATCCACATAATATGGCCAATAATATGAGTCAGATTGATAATAATAAGAGTAATAAGTATTGTAATTGTCGTTCTATCGATCATATCTGCATAATATGGAAATAATATGAGTTAGATTGATAATAATAAGAGTAACAAGTATAGTAATTGTCGTTCTATCGACCATATAAGCATAATATGGCTAATAATATGTGTTAGATTTATAATAATAAGAGTAGTAAGTATAGTGATTGTCGTCCTATCGATCATATAAGCATAATATGGCTAATAATATGAGTTAGATTGATAATAATAAGAGTAACAAGTATAGTAATTGTCGTTCTATCGATAATATAAGCATAATATGGCTAATAATATGAGTTAGATTGATAATAATAAGAGTAATAAGTATAGTAATTGTCGTTCTATCGATCATATGAGCATAATATGGCTAGTAATATGAATTAGATTGATAATAATAAGAGTAATAAGTATAGTAATTGTCGTTCAATCGATCATATAAGCATAATGTGGCTAATAATATGAGTTAGATTAATAATAGTAAGAGTAATACGTGTAGTAATTGTCGTCCTATCGATCATATCCACATAATATGGCCAATAATATGAGTTAGATTGATAATAATAAGAGTAATAAGTATAGTAACTGTCGTCCTATCGATCATATCCACATAATATGGCCAATAATATGAGTTAGATTGATAATAATAAGAGTAACAAGTATAGTAATTGTCGTTCTATCGACCATATAAGCATAATATGGCTAATAATATGTGTTAGATTTATAATAATAAGAGTAGTAAGTATAGTGATTGTCGTCCTATCGATCATATAAGCATAATATGGCTAATAATATGAGTTAGATTGATAATAATAAGAGTAACAAGTATAGTAATTGTCGTTCTATCGATAATATAAGCATAATATGGCTAATAATATGAGTTAGATTGATAATAGTAAGAGTAATAAGTATAGTAATTGTCCTTCTATCGATCATATCTGCATAATATGGTTAATAATATGAGTTAGCTTGATAATAATAAGAGTAATGAGTATAGTAATTGTCGTCCTATCGATCATATCCACATAATAAGGCCAATAATATGAGCTAGATTGATAATAATAAGAGTAACAAATATAGTAATTGTCGTTCTTTCGATAATATAAGCATAATATGGCTAATAATATGTGTTGGATTGATAATAATTGGAGTAACAACTATAGTAATTGTCCTTCTATCGATCATATGAGCATAATATGGCTAATAATATGAGTTAGATTGATAATAATAAGCGTAACAGGTATAGTAATTGTCGTTCAATCGATCATATAAGAATAGTATGGCTAATAATATGAGTTCGATTGATAATCGCAAGAGTAGTAGGCATAGTGATTGTCGTTCTACCGATCATATCTGCATAATATGGTTAATAATATGAGTTAGATTGATAATAATAAGAGTAATAAGTATAGTAATTGTCGTTCTATCGATCATATAAGCATAATATGGCTAATAATATGTGTTAGATTGATAATAGTAGGAGTAATAAGAATAGTAATTGTCGTTCAATCGATCATATTAGCATAATGTGGCTAATAATATGAGTTAGATTAATAATAATAAGAGTAATAAGTATAGTAACTGTCGTCCTATCGATCATATCCACATAATATGGCCAATAATATGAGTTAGATTGATAATAATAAGAGTAACAAGTATAGTAATTGTCGTTCTATCGACCATATAAGCATAATATGGCTAATAATATGTGTTAGATTTATAATAATAAGAGTAGTAAGTATAGTGATTGTCGTCCTATCGATCATATAAGCATAATATGGCTAATAATATGAGTTAGATTGATAATAATAAGAGTAACAAGTATAGTAATTGTCGTTCTATGGATAATATAAGCATAATATGGCTAATAATATGAGTTAGATTGATAATAGTAAGAGTAATAAGTATAGTAATTGTCCTTCTATCGATCATATCTGCATAATATGGTTAATAATATGAGTTAGCTTGATAATAATAAGAGTAATGAGTATAGTAATTGTCGTCCTATCGATCATATCCACATAATAAGGCCAATAATATGAGCTAGATTGATAATAATAAGAGTAACAAATATAGTAATTGTCGTTCTTTCGATAATATAAGCATAATATGGCTAATAATATGTGTTGGATTGATAATAATTGGAGTAACAACTATAGTAATTGTCCTTCTATCGATCATATGAGCATAATATGGCTAATAATATGAGTTAGATTGATAATAATAAGCGTAACAGGTATAGTAATTGTCGTTCAATCGATCATATAAGAATAGTATGGCTAATAATATGAGTTCGATTGATAATCGCAAGAGTAGTAGGCATAGTGATTGTCGTTCTACCGATCATATCTGCATAATATGGTTAATAATATGAGTTAGATTGATAATAATAAGAGTAATAAGTATAGTAATTGTCGTTCTATCGATCATATAAGCATAATATGGCTAATAATATGTGTTAGATTGATAATAGTAGGAGTAATAAGAATAGTAATTGTCGTTCAATCGATCATATTAGCATAATGTGGCTAATAATATGAGTTAGATTAATAATAATAAGAGTAATAAGTATAGTAACTGTCGTCCTATCGATCATATCCACATAATATGGCCAATAATATGAGTTAGATTGATAATAATAAGAGTAACAAGTATAGTAATTGTCGTTCTATCGACCATATAAGCATAATATGGCTAATAATATGTGTTAGATTTATAATAATAAGAGTAGTAAGTATAGTGATTGTCGTCCTATCGATCATATAAGCATAATATGGCTAATAATATGAGTTAGATTGATAATAATAAGAGTAACAAGTATAGTAATTGTCGTTCTATCGATAATATAAGCATAATATGGCTAATAATATGAGTTAGATTGATAATAGTAAGAGTAATAAGTATAGTAATTGTCGTTCTATCGATCATATCTGCATAATATGGTTAATAATATGAGTTAGCTTGATAATAATAAGAGTAATGAGTATAGTAATTGTCGTCCTATCGATCATATCCACATAATAAGGCCAATAATATGAGCTAGATTGATAATAATAAGAGTAACAAATATAGTAATTGTCGTTCTTTCGATAATATAAGCATAATATGGCTAATAATATGTGTTGGATTGATAATAATTGGAGTAACAACTATAGTAATTGTCCTTCTATCGATAATATAAGCATAATATGGCTAATAATATGAGTTAGATTGATAATAATAAGCGTAACAGGTATAGTAATTGTCGTTCAATCGATCATATAAGAATAGTATGGCTAATAATATGAGTTCGATTGATAATCGCAAGAGTAGTAGGCATAGTGATTGTCGTTCTACCGATCATATCTGCATAATATGGTTAATAATATGAGTTAGATTGATAATAATAAGAGTAATAAGTATAGTAATTGTCGTTCTATCGATCATATAAGCATAATATGGCTAATAATATGTGTTAGATTGATAATAGTAGGAGTAATAAGAATAGTAATTGTCGTTCAATCGATCATATTAGCATAATGTGGCTAATAATATGAGTTAGATTAATAATAGTAAGAGTAATACGTATAGTAATTGTCGTCCTATCGATCATATCCACATAATATGGCCAATAATATGAGTTAGATTGATGATAATAAGAGTAATAAGTATAGTAATTGTCGTTCTATCGATCATATAAGCATAATATGGCTAATAATATATGTTAGATTGATAATAGTAAGAGTAATAAGTATAGTAATTATCGTCCTATCGATCATATCCACATAATATGGCCAATAATATGAGTCAGATTGATAATAATAAGAGTAATAAGTATTGTAATTGTCGTTCTATCGATCATATCTGCATAATATGGAAATAATATGAGTTAGATTGATAATAATAAGAGTAATAAGTATAGTAATTGTCGTCCTATCGATCATATCCACATAATATGGCCAATAATATGAGTTAGATTGATAATAATAAGAGCAATAAGTATAGTAATTGTCGTTCTATCGATCATATAAGCATAATATGGCTAATAATATGAGTTAGATTGATAATAATAAGAGTAATAAGTATAGTAATTGTCGTTCTATCGATCATATGAGCATAATATGGCTAGTAATATGAATTAGATTGATAATAATAAGAGTAATAAGTATAGTAATTGTCGTTCAATCGATCATATAAGCATAATGTGGCTAATAATATGAGTTAGATTAATAATAGTAAGAGTAATACGTGTAGTAATTGTCGTCCTATCGATCATATCCACATAATATGGCCAATAATATGAGTTAGATTGATAATAATAAGAGTAATAAGTATAGTAACTGTCGTCCTATCGATCATATCCACATAATATGGCCAATAATATGAGTTAGATTGATAATAATAAGAGTAACAAGTATAGTAATTGTCGTTCTATCGACCATATAAGCATAATATGGCTAATAATATGTGTTAGATTTATAATAATAAGAGTAGTAAGTATAGTGATTGTCGTCCTATCGATCATATAAGCATAATATGGCTAATAATATGAGTTAGATTGATAATAATAAGAGTAACAAGTATAGTAATTGTCGTTCTATCGATAATATAAGCATAATATGGCTAATAATATGAGTTAGATTGATAATAGTAAGAGTAATAAGTATAGTAATTGTCCTTCTATCGATCATATCTGCATAATATGGTTAATAATATGAGTTAGCTTGATAATAATAAGAGTAATGAGTATAGTAATTGTCGTCCTATCGATCATATCCACATAATAAGGCCAATAATATGAGCTAGATTGATAATAATAAGAGTAACAAATATAGTAATTGTCGTTCTTTCGATAATATAAGCATAATATGGCTAATAATATGTGTTGGATTGATAATAATTGGAGTAACAACTATAGTAATTGTCCTTCTATCGATCATATGAGCATAATATGGCTAATAATATGAGTTAGATTGATAATAATAAGCGTAACAGGTATAGTAATTGTCGTTCAATCGATCATATAAGAATAGTATGGCTAATAATATGAGTTCGATTGATAATCGCAAGAGTAGTAGGCATAGTGATTGTCGTTCTACCGATCATATCTGCATAATATGGTTAATAATATGAGTTAGATTGATAATAATAAGAGTAATAAGTATAGTAATTGTCGTTCTATCGATCATATAAGCATAATATGGCTAATAATATGTGTTAGATTGATAATAGTAGGAGTAATAAGAATAGTAATTGTCGTTCAATCGATCATATTAGCATAATGTGGCTAATAATATGAGTTAGATTAATAATAATAAGAGTAATAAGTATAGTAACTGTCGTCCTATCGATCATATCCACATAATATGGCCAATAATATGAGTTAGATTGATAATAATAAGAGTAACACGTATAGTAATTGTCGTTCTATCGACCATATAAGCATAATATGGCTAATAATATGTGTTAGATTTATAATAATAAGAGTAGTAAGTATAGTGATTGTCGTCCTATCGATCATATAAGCATAATATGGCTAATAATATGAGTTAGATTGATAATAATAAGAGTAACAAGTATAGTAATTGTCGTTCTATCGATAATATAAGCATAATATGGCTAATAATATGAGTTAGATTGATAATAGTAAGAGTAATAAGTATAGTAATTGTCCTTCTATCGATCATATCTGCATAATATGGTTAATAATATGAGTTAGCTTGATAATAATAAGAGTAATGAGTATAGTAATTGTCGTCCTATCGATCATATCCACATAATAAGGCCAATAATATGAGCTAGATTGATAATAATAAGAGTAACAAATATAGTAATTGTCGTTCTTTCGATAATATAAGCATAATATGGCTAATAATATGTGTTGGATTGATAATAATTGGAGTAACAACTATAGTAATTGTCCTTCTATCGATCATATGAGCATAATATGGCTAATAATATGAGTTAGATTGATAATAATAAGCGTAACAGGTATAGTAATTGTCGTTCAATCGATCATATAAGAATAGTATGGCTAATAATATGAGTTCGATTGATAATCGCAAGAGTAGTAGGCATAGTGATTGTCGTTCTACCGATCATATCTGCATAATATGGTTAATAATATGAGTTAGATTGATAATAATAAGAGTAATAAGTATAGTAATTGTCGTTCTATCGATCATATAAGCATAATATGGCTAATAATATGTGTTAGATTGATAATAGTAGGAGTAATAAGAATAGTAATTGTCGTTCAATCGATCATATTAGCATAATGTGGCTAATAATATGAGTTAGATTAATAATAATAAGAGTAATAAGTATAGTAACTGTCGTCCTATCGATCATATCCACATAATATGGCCAATAATATGAGTTAGATTGATAATAATAAGAGTAACAAGTATAGTAATTGTCGTTCTATCGACCATATAAGCATAATATGGCTAATAATATGTGTTAGATTTATAATAATAAGAGTAGTAAGTATAGTGATTGTCGTCCTATCGATCATATAAGCATAATATGGCTAATAATATGAGTTAGATTGATAATAATAAGAGTAACAAGTATAGTAATTGTCGTTCTATCGATAATATAAGCATAATATGGCTAATAATATAAGTTAGATTGATAATAGTAAGAGTAATAAGTATAGTAATTGTCGTTCTATCGATCATATCTGCATAATATGGTTAATAATATGAGTTAGCTTGATAATAATAAGAGTAATGAGTATAGTAATTGTCGTCCTATCGATCATATCCACATAATAAGGCCAATAATATGAGCTAGATTGATAATAATAAGAGTAACAAATATAGTAATTGTCGTTCTTTCGATAATATAAGCATAATATGGCTAATAATATGTGTTGGATTGATAATAATTGGAGTAATAACTATAGTAATTGTCCTTCTATCGATAATATAAGCATAATATGGCTAATAATATGAGTTAGATTGATAATAATAAGCGTAACAGGTATAGTAATTGTCGTTCAATCGATCATATAAGAATAGTATGGCTAATAATATGAGTTCGATTGATAATCGCAAGAGTAGTAGGCATAGTGATTGTCGTTCTACCGATCATATCTGCATAATATGGTTAATAATATGAGTTAGATTGATAATAATAAGAGTAATAAGTATAGTAATTGTCGTTCTATCGATCATATTAGCATAATGTGGCTAATAATATGAGTTAGATTAATAATAGTAAGAGTAATACGTATAGTAATTGTCGTTCTATCGATCATATAAGCATAATATGGCCAATAATATGAGATAGATTGATAATAATAAGAGTAATAAGTATAGTAATTGTCGTTCTATCGATCATATGAGCATAATATGTCTAATAATATGAATTAGATTGATAATAATAAGAGTAATAAGTATAGTAATTGTCGTTCAATCGATCATATAAGCATAATGTGGCTAATAATATGAGTTAGATTAATAATAGTAAGAGTAATACGTGTAGTAATTGTCATCCTATCGATCATATCCACATAATATGGCCAATAATATGAGTTAGATTGATAATAATAAGAGTAATAAGTATAGTAACTGTCGTCCTATCGATCATATCCACATAATATGGCCAATAATATGAGTTAGATTGATAATAATAAGAGTAACAAGTATAGTAATTGTCGTTCTATCGATAATATAAGCATAATATGGCTAATAATATGAGTTAGATTGATAATAATCAGAGTAATAAGTATAGTAATTGTCGTTCAATCGATCATATCTGCATAATATGGTTAATAATATGAGTTAGCTTGATAATAATAAGAGTAATGAGTATAGTAATTGTCGTCCTGTCGATCATATCCACATAATAAGGCCAATAATATGAGCTAGATTGATAATAATAAGAGTAATAAGTATAGTAATTGTCGTTCTATCGACCATATAAGCATAATATGGCTAATAATATGTGTTAGATTGATAATAGTAAGAGTAATAAGTATAGTAATTGTCGTTCAATCGATCATATAAGCATAATGTGGCTAATAATATGAGTTAGATTAATAATAGTAAGAGTAATACGTATAGTAATTGTCGTCCTATCCATCATATCCACATAATATGGCCAATAATATGAGTTAGATTGATAATAATAAGAGTAGTAAGTATAGTGATTGTCGTCCTATCGATCATATAAGCATAATATGGCTAATAATATGAGTTAGATTGATAATAATAAGAGTAACAAGTATAGTAATTGTCGTTCTATCGATAATATAAGCATAATATATCTAATAATATGAGTTAGATTGATAATAGTAAGAGTAATA
The DNA here is from genome assembly GCF_050947335.1 of Megachile rotundata. Classification (NCBI taxonomy): domain Eukaryota; kingdom Metazoa; phylum Arthropoda; class Insecta; order Hymenoptera; family Megachilidae; genus Megachile; species Megachile rotundata. The sequence continues at coordinate 24,290 of NW_027473551.1, read as the reverse complement.
AGTATAGTAATTGTCCTTCTATCGATCATATCTGCATAATATGGTTAATAATATGAGTTAGCTTGATAATAATAAGAGTAATGAGTATAGTAATTGTCGTCCTATCGATCATATCCACATAATAAGGCCAATAATATGAGCTAGATTGATAATAATAAGAGTAACAAGTATAGTAATTGTCGTTCTTTCGATAATATAAGCATAATATGGCTAATAATATGTGTTGGATTGATAATAATTGGAGTAACAACTATAGTAATTGTCCTTCTATCGATCATATGAGCATAATATGGCTAATAATATGAGTTAGATTGATAATAATAAGCGTAACAGGTATAGTAATTGTCGTTCAATCGATCATATAAGAATAGTATGGCTAATAATATGAGTTCGATTGATAATCGCAAGAGTAGTAGGCATAGTGATTGTCGTTCTACCGATCATATCTGCATAATATGGTTAATAATATGAGTTAGATTGATAATAATAAGAGTAATAAGTATAGTAATTGTCGTTCTATCGATCATATAAGCATAATATGGCTAATAATATGTGTTAGATTGATAATAGTAGGAGTAATAAGAATAGTAATTGTCGTTCAATCGATCATATTAGCATAATGTGGCTAATAATATGAGTTAGATTAATAATAGTAAGAGTAATACGTATAGTAATTGTCGTCCTATCGATCATATCCACATAATATGGCCAATAATATGAGTTAGATTGATGATAATAAGAGTAATAAGTATAGTAATTGTCGTTCTATCGATCATATAAGCATAATATGGCTAATAATATATGTTAGATTGATAATAGTAAGAGTAATAAGTATAGTAATTATCGTCCTATCGATCATATCCACATAATATGGCCAATAATATGAGTCAGATTGATAATAATAAGAGTAATAAGTATTGTAATTGTCGTTCTATCGATCATATCTGCATAATATGGAAATAATATGAGTTAGATTGATAATAATAAGAGCAATAAGTATAGTAATTGTCGTCCTATCGATCATATCCACATAATATGGCCAATAATATGAGTTAGATTGATAATAATAAGAGTAATAAGTATAGTAATTGTCGTTCTATCGATCATATAAGCATAATATGGCTAATAATATGAGTTAGATTGATAATAATAAGAGTAATAAGTATAGTAACTGTCGTCCTATCGATCATATCCACATAATATGGCCAATAATATGAGTTAGATTGATAATAATAAGAGTAACAAGTATAGTAATTGTCGTTCTATCGACCATATAAGCATAATATGGCTAATAATATGTGTTAGATTTATAATAATAAGAGTAGTAAGTATAGTGATTGTCGTCCTATCGATCATATAAGCATAATATGGCTAATAATATGAGTTAGATTGATAATAATAAGAGTAACAAGTATAGTAATTGTCGTTCTATCGATAATATAAGCATAATATGGCTAATAATATGAGTTAGATTGATAATAGTAAGAGTAATAAGTATAGTAATTGTCGTTCTATCGATCATATCTGCATAATATGGTTAATAATATGAGTTAGCTTGATAATAATAAGAGTAATGAGTATAGTAATTGTCGTCCTATCGATCATATCCACATAATAAGGCCAATAATATGAGCTAGATTGATAATAATAAGAGTAACAAATATAGTAATTGTCGTTCTTTCGATAATATAAGCATAATATGGCTAATAATATGTGTTGGATTGATAATAATTGGAGTAACAACTATAGTAATTGTCCTTCTATCGATAATATAAGCATAATATGGCTAATAATATGAGTTAGATTGATAATAATAAGCGTAACAGGTATAGTAATTGTCGTTCAATCGATCATATAAGAATAGTATGGCTAATAATATGAGTTCGATTGATAATCGCAAGAGTAGTAGGCATAGTGATTGTCGTTCTACCGATCATATCTGCATAATATGGTTAATAATATGAGTTAGATTGATAATAATAAGAGTAATAAGTATAGTAATTGTCGTTCTATCGATCATATTAGCATAATGTGGCTAATAATATGAGTTAGATTAATAATAGTAAGAGTAATACGTATAGTAATTGTCGTCCTATCGATCATATCCACATAATATGGCCAATAATATGAGTTAGATTGATGATAATAAGAGTAATAAGTATAGTAATTGTCGTTCTATCGATCATATAAGCATAATATGGCTAATAATATATGTTAGATTGATAATAGTAAGAGTTATAAGTATAGTAATTATCGTCCTATCGATCATATCCACATAATATGGCCAATAATATGAGTCAGATTGATAATAATAAGAGCAATAAGTATAGTAATTGTCGTTCTATCGATCATATAAGCATAATATGGCTAATAATATGAGATAGATTGATAATAATAAGAGTAATAAGTATAGTAATTGTCGTTCTATCGATCATATGAGCATAATATGTCTAATAATATGAATTAGATTGATAATAATAAGAGTAATAAGTATAGTAATTGTCGTTCAATCGATCATATAAGCATAATGTGGCTAATAATATGAGTTAGATTAATAATAGTAAGAGTAATACGTGTAGTAATTGTCATCCTATCGATCATATCCACATAATATGGCCAATAATATGAGTTAGATTGATAATAATAAGAGTAATAAGTATAGTAACTGTCGTCCTATCGATCATATCCACATAATATGGCCAATAATATGAGTTAGATTGATAATAATAAGAGTAACAAGTATAGTAATTGTCGTTCTATCGATAATATAAGCATAATATGGCTAATAATATGAGTTAGATTGATAATAATCAGAGTAATAAGTATAGTAATTGTCGTTCAATCGATCATATCTGCATAATATGGTTAATAATATGAGTTAGCTTGATAATAATAAGAGTAATGAGTATAGTAATTGTCGTCCTGTCGATCATATCCACATAATAAGGCCAATAATATGAGCTAGATTGATAATAATAAGAGTAATAAGTATAGTAATTGTCGTTCTATCGATCATATAAGCATAATATGGAAATAATATGAGTTAGCTTGATAATAATAAGAGTAATAAGTATAGTAATTGTCGTCCTATCGATCATATCCACATAATATGGCCAATAATATGAGTTAGATTGATAATAATAAGATTAATAAGTATAGTAATTGTCGTCCTATCGATCATATCCACATAATATGGCCAATAATATGAGTTAGATTGATAATAATAAGAGTAACAAGTATAGTAATTGTCGTGCTATCGACCATATAAGCATAATATGGCTAATAATATGTGTTAGATTTATAATAATAAGAGTAACAAGTATAGTAATTGTCGTTCTATCGACCATATAAGCATAATATGGCTAATAATATGTGTTAGATTGATAATAGTAAGAGTAATAAGTATAGTAATTGTCGTTCAATCGATCATATAAGCATAATGTGGCTAATAATATGAGTTAGATTAATAATAGTAAGAGTAATACGTGTAGTAATTGTCGTCCTATCGATCATATCCACATAATATGGCCAATAATATGAGTTAGATTGATAATAATAAGAGTATTAAGTATAGTAATTGTCGTCCTATCCATCACATCCACATAATATGGCCAATAATATGAGTTAGATTGATAATAATAAGAGTAATAAGTATAGTAATTGTCGTCCTATCGATCATATCCACATAATATGGCCAATAATATGAGTTGGATTGATAATAATAAGAGTAACAAGTATAGTGATTGTCTTTCTATCGATCATATAAGCATAATATGGCTAATAATATGAGTTAGATTGATAATAATAAGAGTAACAACTATAGTAATTGTCCTTCTATCGATAATATAAGCATAATAGGGCTAATAATATGAGTTAGATTGATAATAATAAGCGTAACAAGTATAGTAATTGTCGTTCTATCGACCATATAAGCATAATATGGCTAATAATATGTGTTAGATTGATAATAGTAAGAGTAATAAGTATAGTAATTGTCGTTCAATCGATCATATAAGCATAATGTGGCTAATAATATGAGTTAGATTAATAATAGTAAGAGTAATACGTATAGTAATTGTCGTCCTATCCATCATATCCACATAATATGGCCAATAATATGAGTTAGATTGATAATAATAAGAGTAGTAAGTATAGTGATTGTCGTCCTATCGATCATATAAGCATAATATGGCTAATAATATGAGTTAGATTGATAATAATAAGAGTAACAAGTATAGTAATTGTCGTTCTATCGATAATATAAGCATAATATGGCTAATAATATGAGTTAGATTGATAATAGTAAGAGTAATAAGTATAGTAATTGTCGTTCTATCGATCATATCTGCATAATATGGTTAATAATATGAGTTAGCTTGATAATAATAACAGTAATGAGTATAGTAATTGTCGTCCTATCGATCATATCCACATAATAAGGCCAATAATATGAGCTAGATTGATAATAATAAGAGTAATAAGTATAGTAATTGTCGTTCTATCGATCATATAAGCATAATGTTGCTAATAATATGAGTTAGATTAATAATAGTAAGAGTAATAAGTATAGTAATTGTCGTTCAATCGATCATATAAGCATAATGTGGCTAATAATATGAGTTAGATTGATAATAATAAGAGTAACAAGTATAGTAATTGCCTTTCTATCGACCATATAAGCATAATATGGCTAATAATATGAGTTAGATTGATAAAAATAAGAGTAACAAGTATAGTAATTGTCTTTCTATCGATCATATAAGCATAATATGGCTAATAATATGGGTTAGATTGATAATAATAAGCGTAGCAAGTATAGTAATTGTCGTTCAATCGATCATATCTGCATAATATGTTTAATAATATGAGTTAGATTGATAATAATAAGAGTAATGAGTATAGTAATTGTCGTCCTATCGATCATATAAGCATAATATGGCTAATAATATGAGTTAGATTGATAATAATAAGAGTAACAAGTATAGTAATTGTCGTTCTATCGATAATATAAGCATAATATGGCTAATAATATGAGTTAGATTGATAATAGTAAGAGTAATAAGTATAGTAATTGTCGTTCTATCGATCATATCTGCATAATATGGTTAATAATATGAGTTAGCTTGATAATAATAAGAGTAATGAGTATAGTAATTGTCGTCCTATCGATCATATCCACATAATAAGGCCAATAATATGAGCTAGATTGATAATAATAAGAGTAATAAGTATAGTAATTGTCGTTCCATCGATCATATAAGCATAATGTGGCTAATAATATGAGTTAGATTAATAATAGTAAGAGTAATACGTGTAGTAATTGTCGTCCTATCGATCATATCCACATAATATGGCCAATAATATGAGTTAGATTGATAATAATAAGAGTAATAAGTATAGTAATTGTCGTCCTATCGATCATATCCACATAATATGGCCAATAATATGAGTTAGATTGATAATAATAAGAGTAACAGGTATAGTAATTGTCGTTCTATCGACCATATAAGCATAATATGGCTAATAATATGAGTTAGATTGATAATAATAAGAGTAACAAGTTTAGTAATTGCCTTTCCATCGATCATATAAGCATAATATGGCTAATAATATGAGTTAGATTGATAATAATAAGAGTAATAAGTATAGTAATTTTCGTTCTATCGATAATATAAGCATAATGTGGCTAATAATATGAGTTAGATTGATAATAATAAGAGTCTCAAGTATAGTAATTGTCGTTCTTTCGATAATATAAGCATAATATGGCTAATAATATTTGTTGGATTTATAATAATTGGAGTAACAACTATAGTAATTGTCGTTCTACCGATCATATCTGCATAATATGGTTAATAATATGAGTTAGTTTGATAATAATAAGAGTAATAAGTATAGTAATTGTCGTTCTATCGATCATATAAGCATAATATGGCTAATAATATGTGTTAGATTGATAATAGTAGGAGTAATAAGAATAGTAATTGTCGTTCAATCGATCATATAAGCATAATGTGGCTAATAATATGAGTTAGATTAATCATAGTAAGAGTAATACGTATAGTAATTGCGTCCTATCGATCATATCCACATAATATGGCCAATAATATGAGTTAGATTGATAATAATAAGAGTAATAAGTATAGTAATTGTCGTCCTATCGATCATATCCACATAATATGGCCAATAATATGAGTTAGATTGATAATAATAAGAGTAACAAGTATAGTAGTTGTCGTTCTATCGACCATATAAGCATAATATGGCTAATAATATGTGTTAGATTTGTAATAATAAGAGTAACAAGTATAGTAATTGTCGTTCTATCGACCATATAAGCATAATATGGCTAATAATATGTGTTAGATTGATAATAGTAAGAGTAATAAGTATAGCAATTGTCGTTCAATCGATCATATAAGCATAATGTGGCTAATAATATGAGTTAGATTAATAATAGTAAGAGTAATACGTATAGTAATTGTCGTCCTATCCATCATATCCACATAATATGGCCAATAATATGAGTTAGATTGATAATAATAAGAGTAGTAAGTATAGTGATTGTCGTCCTATCGATCATATAAGCATAATATGGCTAATAATATGAGTTAGATTGATAATAGTAAGAGTAATAAGTATAGTAATTGTCGTTCTATCGATCATATCTGCATAATATGGTTAATAATATGAGTTAGCTTGATAATAATAAGAGTAATGAGTATAGCAATTGTCGTCCTATCGATCATATCCACATAATAAGGCCAATAATATGAGCTAGATTGATAATAATAAGAGTAATAAGTATAGTAATTGTCGTTCTATCGATCATATAAGCATAATGTGGCTAATAATATGAGTTAGATTAATAATAGTAAGGGTAATACGTGTAGTAATTGTCGTCCTATCGATCATATCCACATAATATGGCCAATAATATGAGTTAGATTGATAATAATAAGAGTAATAAGTATAGTAATTGTCGTCCTATCGATCATATAAGCATAATATGGCTAATAATATATGTTAGATTGATAATAGTAAGAGTTATAAGTATAGTAATTATCGTCCTATCGATCATATCCACATAATATGGCCAATAATATGAGTCAGATTGATAATAATAAGAGTAATAAGTATTGTAATTGTCGTTCTATCGATCATATCTGCATAATATGGCCAATAATATGAGTGAGATTGATAATAATAAGAGTAATAAGTATAGTAATTGTCGTCCTATCGATCATATCCACATAATATGGCCAATAATATGAGTTAGATTGATAATAATAAGAGTAACAAGTATAGTAATTGTCGTTCTATCGATAATATAAGCATAATATGGCTAATAATATGAGTTAGATTGATAATAGTAAGAGTAATAAGTATAGTAATTGTCGTTCTATCGATCATATCTGCATAATATGGTTAATAATATGAGTTAGCTTGATAATAATAAGAGTAATGAGTATAGTAATTGTCGTCCTATCGATCATATCCACATAATAAGGCCAATAATATGAGCTAGATTGATAATAATAAGAGTAATAAGTATAGTAATTGTCGTCCTATCGATCATATAAGCATAATGTGGCTAATAATATGAGTTAGATTAATAATAGTAAGGGTAATACGTGTAGTAATTGTCGTCCTATCGATCATATCCACATAATATGGCCAATAATATGAGTTAGATTGATAATAATAAGAGTAATAAGTATAGTAATTGTCGTCCCATCGATCATATCCACATAATATGGCCAATAATATGAGTTAGATTGATAATAATAAGAGTAACAAGTATAGTAATTGTCGTTCTATCGATAATATAAGCATAATATGGCTAATAATATGAATTAGATTGATAATAATAAGAGTAACAAGTATAGTAATTGTCGTTCTATCGACCATATAAGCATAATATGGCTAATAATATGTGTTAGATTTATAATAATAAGAGTAACAAGTATAGTAATTGTCGTTCTATCGACCATATAAGTATAATATGGCTAATAATATGTGTTAGATTGATAATAGTAAGAGTAATAAGTATAGTAATTGTCGTTCAATCGATCATATAAGCATAATGTGGCTAATAATATGAGTTAGATTAATAATAGTAAGAGTAATACGTGTAGTAATTGTCGTCCTATCGATCATATCCACATAATATGGCCAATAATATGAGTTAGATTGATAATAATAAGAGTAATAAGTATAGTAATTGTCGTCCTATCCATCATATCCACATAATATGGCCAATAATATGAGTTAGATTGATAATAATAAGAGTAATAAGTATAGTAATTGTCGTCCTATCGATCATATCCACATAATATGGCCAATAATATGAGTTGGATTGATAATAATAAGAGTAACAAGTATAGTAATTGTCTTTCTATCGATCATATAAGCATAATATGGCTAATAATATGAGTTAGATTGATAATAATAAGAGTAACAACTATAGTAATTGTCCTTCTATCGATAATATAAGCATAATAGGGCTAATAATATGAGTTAGATTGATAATAATAAGCGTAACAAGTATAGTAATTGTCGTTCAATCGATCCTATAAGCATAGTATGGCTAATAATATGAGTTCGATTGATAATCGCAAGAGTTGTAGGCATAGTGATTGTCGTTCTACCGATCATATCTGCATAATATGGCCAATAATATTAGTTAGATTGATAATAATAAGAGTAATGAGTATAGTAATTGTCGTTCTATCGACCATATAAGCATAATATGGCTAATAATATGAGTTAGATTGATAATAATAAGAGTAACAAGTATAGTAATTGCCTTTCCATCGATCATATAAGCATAATATGGCTAATAATATGTGTTAGATTTATAATAATAAGAGTAACAAGTATAGTAATTGTCGTTCTATCGACCATATAAGCATAATATGGCTAATAATATGTGTTAGATTGATAATAGTAAGAGTAATAAGTATAGTAATTGTCGTTCAATCGATCATATAAGCATAATGTGGCTAATAATATGAGTTAGATTAATAATAGTAAGAGTAATACGTATAGTAATTGTCGTCCTATCCATCATATCCACATAATATGGCCAATAATATGAGTTAGATTGATAATAATAAGAGTAGTAAGTATAGTGATTGTCGTCCTATCGATCATATAAGCATAATATGGCTAATAATATGAGTTAGATTGATAATAATAAGAGTAACAAGTATAGTAATTGTCGTTCTATCGATAATATAAGCATAATATGGCTAATAATATGAGTTAGATTGATAATAGTAAGAGTAATAAGTATAGTAATTGTCGTTCTATCGATCATATCTGCATAATATGGTTAATAATATGAGTTAGCTTGATAATAATAAGAGTAATGAGTATAGTAATTGTCGTCCTATCGATCATATCCACATAATAAGGCCAATAATATGAGCTAGATTGATAATAATAAGAGTAATAAGTATAGTAATTGTCGTTCTATCGATCATATAAGCATAATGTGGCTAATAATATGAGTTAGATTAATAATAGTAAGAGTAATACGAGTAGTAATTGTCGTCCTATCGATCATATCCACATAATATGGCCAATAATATGAGTTAGATTGATAATAATAAGAGTAATAAGTATAGTAATTGTCGTTCTATCGATAATATAAGCATAATGTGGCTAATAATATGAGTTAGATTGATAATAATAAGAGTAATAAGTATAGTAATTGTCGTTCAATCGATCATATAAGCATAATGTGGCTAATAATATGAGTTAGATTGATAATAATAAGAGTAACAAGTATAGTAATTGCCTTTCTATCGACCATATAAGCATAATATGGCTAATAATATCAGTTAGATTGATAATAATAAGAGTAACAAGTATAGTAATTGTCTTTCTATCGATTATATAAGCATAATATGGCTAATAATATGGGTTAGATTGATAATAATAAGCGTAGCAAGTATAGTAATTGTCGTTCAATCGATCATATCTGCATAATATGTTTAATAATATGAGTTAGATTGATAATAATAAGAGTAATGAGTATAGTAATTGTCGTCCTATCGATCATATCCACATAATATGGCCAATAATATGAGTTAGATTGATAATAATAAGAGTAACAAGTATAGTAATTGTCGTTCTTTCGATAATATAAGCATAATATGGCTAATAATATGTGTTGGAATGATAATAATTGGAGTAACAACTATAGTAATTGTCCTTCTATCGATAATATAAGCATAATATGGCTAATAATATGAGTTAGATTGATAATAATAAGCGTAACAGGTATAGTAATTGTCGTTCAATCGATCATATAAGCATAGTATGGCTAATAATATGAGTTCGATTGATAATCGCAAGAGTAGTAGGCATAGTGATTGTCGTTCTACCGATCATATCTGCATAATATGGTTAATAATATGAGTTAGATTGATAATAATAAGAGTAATAAGTATAGTAATTGTCGTTCTATCGATCATATAAGCATAATATGGCTAATAATATGTGTTGGATTGATAATAGTAGGAGTAATAAGAATAGTAATTGTCGTTCAATCGATCATATTAGCATAATGTGGCTAATAATATGAGTTAGATTAATAACAGTAAGAGTAATACGTATAGTAATTGTCGTCCTATCGATCATATCCACATAATATGGCCAATAATATGAGTTAGATTGATAATAATAAGCGTAACAAGTATAGTAATTGTCGTTCAATCGATCCTATAAGCATAGTATGGCTAATAATATGAGTTCGATTGATAATCGCAAGAGTTGTAGGCATAGTGATTGTCGTCCTATCCATCATATCCACATAATATTGCCAATAATATGAGTTAGATTGATAATAATAAGAGTAGTAAGTATAGTGATTGCCGTCCTATCGATCATATAAGCATAATATGGCTAATAATATGAGTTAGATTGATAATAATAAGAGTAACAAGTATAGTAATTGTCGTTCTATCGATAATATAAGCATAATATGGATAATAATATGAGTTAGATTGATAATAGTAAGAGTAATAAGTATAGTAATTGTCGTTCTATCGATCATATCTGCATAATATGGTTAATAATATGAGTTAGCTTGATAATAATAAGAGTAATGAGTATAGTAATTGTCGTCCTATCGATCATATCCACATAATAAGGCCAATAATATGAGCTAGATTGATAATAATAAGAGTAATAAGTATAGTAATTGTCGTTCTATCGATCATATAAGCATAATGTGGCTAATAATATGAGTTAGATTAATAATAGTAAGAGTAATACGTGTAGTAATTGTCGTCCTATCGATCATATCCACATAATATGGCCAATAATATGAGTTAGATTGATAATAATAAGAGTAATAAGTATAGTAATTGTCGTCCTATCGATCATATCCACATAATATGGCCAATAATATGAGTTAGATTGATAATAATAAGAGTAACAGGTATAGTAATTGTCGTTCTATCGACCATATAAGCATAATATGGCTAATAATATGAGTTAGATTGATAATAATAAGAGTAACAAGTTTAGTAATTGCCTTTCCATCGATCATATAAGCATAATATGGCTAATAATATGAGTTAGATTGATAATAATAAGAGTAATAAGTATAGTAATTTTCGTTCTATCGATAATATAAGCATAATGTGGCTAATAATATGAGTTAGATTGATAATAATAAGAGTAATAAGTATAGTAATTGTCGTTCTATCGATCATATAAGCATAATATGGCTAATAATATGTGTTAGATTGATAATAGTAGGAGTAATAAGAATAGTAATTGTCGTTCAATCGATCATATAAGCATAATGTGGCTAATAATATGAGTTAGATTAATCATAGTAAGAGTAATACGTATAGTAATTGCGTCCTATCGATCATATCCACATAATATGGCCAATAATATGAGTTAGATTGATAATAATAAGAGTAATAAGTATAGTAATTGTCGTCCTATCGATCATATCCACATAATATGGCCAATAATATGAGTTAGATTGATAATAATAAGAGTAACAAGTATAGTAGTTGTCGTTCTATCGACCATATAAGCATAATATGGCTAATAATATGTGTTAGATTTGTAATAATAAGAGTAACAAGTATAGTAATTGTCGTTCTATCGACCATATAAGCATAATATGGCTAATAATATGTGTTAGATTGATAATAGTAAGAGTAATAAGTATAGCAATTGTCGTTCAATCGATCATATAAGCATAATGTGGCTAATAATATGAGTTAGATTAATAATAGTAAGAGTAATACGTATAGTAATTGTCGTCCTATCCATCATATCCACATAATATGGCCAATAATATGAGTTAGATTGATAATAATAAGAGTAGTAAGTATAGTGATTGTCGTCCTATCGATCATATAAGCATAATATGGCTAATAATATGAGTTAGATTGATAATAATAAGCGTAACAAGTATAGTAATTGTCGTTCAATCGATCCTATAAGCATAGTATGGCTAATAATATGAGTTCGATTGATAATCGCAAGAGTTGTAGGCATAGTGATTGTCGTTCTACCGATCATATCTGCATAATATGGCCAATAATATGAGTTAGATTGATAATAATAAGAGTAATGAGTATAGTAATTGTCGTTCTATCGACCATATAAGCATAATATGGCTAATAATATGAGTTAGATTGATAATAATAAGAGTAACAAGTATAGTAATTGCCTTTCCATCGATCATATAAGCATAATATGGCTAATAATATGTGTTAGATTTATAATAATAAGAGTAACAAGTATAGTAATTGTCGTTCTATCGACCATATAAGCATAATATGGCTAATAATATGTGTTAGATTGATAATAGTAAGAGTAATAAGTATAGTAATTGTCGTTCAATCGATCATATAAGCATAATGTGGCTAATAATATGAGTTAGATTAATAATAGTAAGAGTAATACGTATAGTAATTGTCGTCCTATCCATCATATCCACATAATATGGCCAATAATATGAGTTAGATTGATAATAATAAGAGTAGTAAGTATAGTGATTGTCGTCCTATCGATCATATAAGCATAATATGGCTAATAATATGAGTTAGATTGATAATAATAAGAGTAACAAGTATAGTAATTGTCGTTCTATCGATAATATAAGCATAATATGGCTAATAATATGAGTTAGATTAATAATAGTAAGAGTAATACGTATAGTAATTGTCGTCCTATCGATCATATCCACATAATATGGCCAATAATATGAGTTAGATTGATGATAATAAGAGTAATAAGTATAGTAATTGTCGTTCTATCGATCATATAAGCATAATATGGCTAATAATATATGTTAGATTGATAATAGTAAGAGTTATAAGTATAGTAATTATCGTCCTATCGATCATATCCACATAATATGGCCAATAATATGAGTCAGATTGATAATAATAAGAGTAATAAGTATTGTAATTGTCGTTCTATCGATCATATCTGCATAATATGGCCAATAATATGAGTGAGATTGATAATAATAAGAGTAATAAGTGTAGTAATTGTCGTCCTATCGATCATATCCACATAATATGGCCAATAATATGAGTTAGATTGATAATAATAAGAGTAACAAGTATAGTAATTGTCGTTCTATCGATAATATAAGCATAATATGGCTAATAATATGAGTTAGATTGATAATAGTAAGAGTAATAAGTATAGTAATTGTCGTTCTATCGATCATATCTGCATAATATGGTTAATAATATGAGTTAGCTTGATAATAATAAGAGTAATGAGTATAGTAATTGTCGTCCTATCGATCATATCCACATAATAAGGCCAATAATATGAGCTAGATTGATAATAATAAGAGTAATAAGTATAGTAATTGTCGTCCTATCGATCATATAAGCATAATGTGGCTAATAATATGAGTTAGATTGATAATAATAAGAGTAACAAGTATAGTAATTGTCGTTCTATCGATAATATAAGCATAATATGGCTAATAATATGAATTAGATTGATAATAATAAGAGTAACAAGTATAGTAATTGTCGTTCTATCGACCATATAAGCATAATATGGCTAATAATATGTGTTAGATTTATAATAATAAGAGTAACAAGTATAGTAATTGTCGTTCTATCGACCATATAAGCATAATATGGCTAATAATATGTGTTAGATTGATAATAGTAAGAGTAATAAGTATAGTAATTGTCGTTCAATCGATCATATAAGCATAATGTGGCTAATAATATGAGTTAGATTAATAATAGTAAGAGTAATACGTGTAGTAATTGTCGTCCTATCGATCATATCCACATAATATGGCCAATAATATGAGTTAGATTGATAATAATAAGAGTAATAAGTATAGTAATTGTCGTCCTATCCATCATATCCACATAATATGGCCAATAATATGAGTTAGATTGATAATAATAAGAGTAATAAGTATAGTAATTGTCGTCCTATCGATCATATCCACATAATATGGCCAATAATATGAGTTGGATTGATAATAATAAGAGTAACAAGTATAGTAATTGTCTTTCTATCGATCATATAAGCATAATATGGCTAATAATATGAGTTAGATTGATAATAATAAGAGTAACAACTATAGTAATTGTCCTTCTATCGATAATATAAGCATAATAGGGCTAATAATATGAGTTAGATTGATAATAGTAAGAGTAATAAGTATAGTAATTGTCGTTCTATCGATCATATCTGCTTAATATGGTTAATAATATGAGTTAGCTTGATAATAATAAGAGTAATGAGTATAGTAATTGTCGTCCTATCGATCATATCCACATAATAAGGCCAATAATATGAGCTAGATTGATAATAATAAGAGTAATAAGTATAGTAATTGTCGTTCTATCGATCATATAAGCATAATGTGGCTAATAATATGAGTTAGATTAATAATAGTAAGAGTAATACGAGTAGTAATTGTCGTCCTATCGATCATATCCACATAATATGGCCAATAATATGAGTTAGATTGATAATAATAAGAGTAATAAGTATAGTAATTGTCGTTCTATCGATAATATAAGCATAATGTGGCTAATAATATGAGTTAGATTGATAATAATAAGAGTAATAAGTATAGTAATTGTCGTTCAATCGATCATATAAGCATAATGTGGCTAATAATATGAGTTAGATTGATAATAATAAGAGTAACAAGTATAGTAATTGCCTTTCTATCGACCATATAAGCATAATATGGCTAATAATATCAGTTAGATTGATAATAATAAGAGTAACAAGTATAGTAATTGTCTTTCTATCGATCATATAAGCATAATATGGCTAATAATATGGGTTAGATTGATAATAATAAGCGTAGCAAGTATAGTAATTGTCGTTCAATCGATCATATCTGCATAATATGTTTAATAATATGAGTTAGATTGATAATAATAAGAGTAATGAGTATAGTAATTGTCGTCCTATCGATCATATCCACATAATATGGCCAATAATATGAGTTAGATTGATAATAATAAGAGTAACAAGTATAGTAATTGTCGTTCTTTCGATAATATAAGCATAATATGGCTAATAATATGTGTTGGAATGATAATAATTGGAGTAACAACTATAGTAATTGTCCTTCTATCGATAATATAAGCATAATATGGCTAATAATATGAGTTAGATTGATAATAATAAGCGTAACAGGTATAGTAATTGTCGTTCAATCGATCATATTAGCATAGTATGGCTAATAATATGAGTTCGATTGATAATCGCAAGAGTAGTAGGCATAGTGATTGTCGTTCTACCGATCATATCTGCATAATATGGTTAATAATATGAGTTAGATTGATAATAATAAGAGTAATAAGTATAGTAATTGTCGTTCTATCGATCATATAAGCATAATATGGCTAATAATATGTGTTAGATTGATAATAGTAGGAGTAATAAGAATAGTAATTGTCGTTCAATCGATCATATTAGCATAATGTGGCTAATAATATGAGTTAGATTAATAATAGTAAGAGTAATACGTATAGTAATTGTCGTCCTATCGATCATATCCACATAATATGGCCAATAATATGAGTTAGATTGATAATAATAAGCGTAACAAGTATAGTAATTGTCGTTCAATCGATCCTATAAGCATAGTATGGCTAATAATATGAGTTCGATTGATAATCGCAAGAGTTGTAGGCATAGTGATAGTCGTCCTATCCATCATATCCACATAATATTGCCAATAATATGAGTTAGATTGATAATAATAAGAGTAGTAAGTATAGTGATTGTCGTCCTATCGATCATATAACCATAATATGGCTAATAATATGAGTTAGATTGATAATAATAAGAGTAACAAGTATAGTAATTGTCGTTCTATCGATAATATAAGCATAATATGGCTAATAATATGAGTTAGATTGATAATAGTAAGAGTAGTAAGTATAGTAATTGTCGTTCTATCGATCATATCTGCATAATATGGTTAATAATATGAGTTAGCTTGATAATAATAAGAGTAATGAGTATAGTAATTGTCGTCCTATCGATCATATCCACATAATAAGGCCAATAATATGAGCTAGATTGATAATAATAAGAGTAATAAGTATAGTAATTGTCGTTCTATCGATCATATAAGCATAATGTGGCTAATAATATGAGTTAGATTAATAATAGTAAGAGTAATACGAGTAGTAATTGTCGTCCTATCGATCATATCCACATAATATGGCCAATAATATGAGTTAGATTGATAATAATAAGAGTAATAAGTATAGTAACTGTCGTCCTATCGATCATATCCACATAATATGGCCAATAATATGAGTTAGATTGATAATAATAAGAGTAACAAGTATAGTAATTGTCGTTCTATCGATCATATGAGCATAATATGGCTAATAATATGAGTTAGATTGATAATAATAAGAGTAACAAGTATAGTAATTGCCTTTCCATCGATCATATAAGCATAATATGGCTAATAATATGAGTTAGATTGATAATAATAAGAGTAATAAGTATAGTAGTTGTCGTTCTATCGATAATATAAGCATAATATGGCTAATAATATGAATTAGATTGATAATAATAAGAGTAATAAGTATAGTAATTGTCGTTCAATCGATCATATAAGCATAATTTGGCTAATAATATGAGTTAGATTAATAATAGTAAGAGTAATACGTGTAGTAATTGTCGTCCTATCGATCATATCCACATAATATGGCCAATAATATGAGTTAGATTGATAATAATAAGAGTAATAAGTATAGTATCTGTCGTCCTATCGATCATATCCACATAATATGGCCAATAATATGAGTTAGATTGATAATAATAAGAGTAACAAGTATAGTAATTGTCGTTCTGTCGACCATATAAGCATAATATGGCTAATAATATGTGTTAGATTTATAATAATAAGAGTAGTAAGTATAGTGATTGTCGTCCTATCGATCATATAAGCATAATATGGCTAATAATATGAGTTAGATTGATAATAATAAGAGTAACAAGTATAGTAATTGTCGTTCTATCGATAATATAAGCATAATATGGCTAATGATATGAGTTAGATTGATAATAGTAAGAGTAATAAGTATAGTAATTGTCGTTCTATCGATCATATCTGCATAATATGGTTAATAATATGAGTTAGCTTGATAATAATAAGAGTAATGAGTATAGTAATTGTCGTCCTATCGATCATATCCACATAATAAGGCCAATAATATGAGCTAGATTGATAATAATAAGAGTAACAAGTATAGTAATTGTCGTTCTATCGATCATATAAGCATAATGTGGCTAATAATATGAGTTAGATTAATAATAGTAAGAGTAATACGAGTAGTAATTGTCGTCCTATCGATCATATCCACATAATATGGCCAATAATATGAGTTAGATTGATAATAATAAGAGTAATAAGTATAGTAATTGTCGTTCTATCGATAATATAAGCATAATGTGGCTAATAATATGAGTTAGATTGATAATAATAAGAGTAATAAGTATAGTAATTGTCGTTCAATCGATCATATAAGCATAATGTGGCTAATAATATGAGTTAGATTGATAATAATAAGAGTAACAAGTATAGTAATTGCCTTTCTATCGACCATATAAGCATAATATGGCTAATAATATCAGTTAGATTGATAATAATAAGAGTAACAAGTATAGTAATTGTCTTTCTATCGATCATATAAGCATAATATGGCTAATAATATGAGTTAGATTGATAATAGTAAGAGTAGTAAGTATAGTAATTGTCGTTCTATCGATCATATCTGCATAATATGGTTAATAATACGAGTTAGCTTGATAATAATAAGAGTAATGAGTATAGTAATTGTCGTCCTATCGATCATATCCACATAATAAGGCCAATAATATGAGCTAGATTGATAATAATAAGAGTAATAAGTATAGTAATTGTCGTTCTATCGATCATATAAGCATAATGTGGCTAATAATATGAGTTAGATTAATAATAGTAAGAGTAATACGAGTAGTAATTGTCGTCCTATCGATCATATCCACATAATATGGCCAATAATATGAGTTAGATTGATAATAATAAGAGTAATAAGTATAGTAACTGTCGTCCTATCGATCATATCCACATAATATGGCCAATAATATGAGTTAGATTGATAATAATAAGAGTAACAAGTATAGTAATTGTCGTTCTATCGATCATATGAGCATAATATGGCTAATAATATGAGTTAGATTGATAATAATAAGAGTAACAAGTATAGTAATTGCCTTTCCATCGATCATATAAGCATAATATGGCTAATAATATGAGTTAGATTGATAATAATAAGAGTAATAAGTATAGTAGTTGTCGTTCTATCGATAATATAAGCATAATATGGCTAATAATATGAATTAGATTGATAATAATAAGAGTAATAAGTATAGTAATTGTCGTTCAATCGATCATATAAGCATAATTTGGCTAATAATATGAGTTAGATTAATAATAGTAAGAGTAATACGTGTAGTAATTGTCGTCCTATCGATCATATCCACATAATATGGCCAATAATATGAGTTAGATTGATAATAATAAGAGTAATAAGTATAGTATCTGTCGTCCTATCGATCATATCCACATAATATGGCCAATAATATGAGTTAGATTGATAATAATAAGAGTAACAAGTATAGTAATTGTCGTTCTGTCGACCAAATAAGCATAATATGGCTAATAATATGTGTTAGATTTATAATAATAAGAGTAGTAAGTATAGTGATTGTCGTCCTATCGATCATATAAGCATAATATGGCTAATAATATGAGTTAGATTGATAATAATAAGAGTAACAAGTATAGTAATTGTCGTTCTATCGATAATATAAGCATAATATGGCTAATAATATGAGTTAGATTGATAATAGTAAGAGTAATAAGTATAGTAATTGTCGTTCTATCGATCATATCTGCATAATATGGTTAATAATATGAGTTAGCTTGATAATAATAAGAGTAATGAGTATAGTAATTGTCGTCCTATCGATCATATCCACATAATAAGGCCAATAATATGAGCTAGATTGATAATAATAAGAGTAACAAGTATAGTAATTGTCGTTCTATCGATCATATAAGCATAATGTGGCTAATAATATGAGTTAGATTAATAATAGTAAGAGTAATACGAGTAGTAATTGTCGTCCTATCGATCATATCCACATAATATGGCCAATAATATGAGTTAGATTGATAATAATAAGAGTAATAAGTATAGTAATTGTCGTTCTATCGATAATATAAGCATAATGTGGCTAATAATATGAGTTAGATTGATAATAATAAGAGTAATAAGTATAGTAATTGTCGTTCAATCGATCATATAAGCATAATGTGGCTAATAATATGAGTTAGATTGATAATAATAAGAGTAACAAGTATAGTAATTGCCTTTCTATCGACCATATAAGCATAATATGGCTAATAATATCAGTTAGATTGATAATAATAAGAGTAACAAGTATAGTAATTGTCTTTCTATCGATCATATAAGCATAATATGGCTAATAATATGGGTTAGATTGATAATAATAAGCGTAGCAAGTATAGTAATTGTCGTCCTATCGATCATATCCACATAATATGGCCAATAATATGAGTTAGATTGATAATAATAAGAGTAATAAGTATAGTAATTGTCGTTCTATCGATCATATAAGCATAATATGGCTAATAATATGTGTTAGATTGATAATAGTAGGAGTAATAAGAATAGTAATTGTCGTTCAATCGATCATATTAGCATAATGTGGCTAATAATATGAGTTAGATTAATAATAGTAAGAGTAATACGTATAGTAATTGTCGTCCTATCGATCATATCCACATAATATGGCCAATAATATGAGTTAGATTGATGATAATAAGAGTAATAAGTATAGTAATTGTCGTTCTATCGATCATATAAGCATAATATGGCTAATAATATATGTTAGATTGATAATAGTAAGAGTAATAAGTATAGTAATTATCGTCCTATCGATCATATCCACATTATATGGCCAATAATATGAGTCAGATTGATAATAATAAGAGTAATAAGTATTGTAATTGTCGTTCTATCGATCATATCTGCATAATATGGAAATAATATGAGTTAGATTGATAATAATAAGAGTAATAAGTATAGTAATTGTCGTCCTATCGATCATATCCACATAATATGGCCAATAATATGAGTTAGATTGATAATAATAAGAGCAATAAGTATAGTAATTGTCGTTCTATCGATCATATAAGCATAATATGGCTAATAATATGAGTTAGATTGATAATAATAAGAGTAATAAGTATAGTAATTGTCGTTCTATCGATCATATGAGCATAATATGGCTAATAATATGAATTAGATTGATAATAATAAGAGTAATAAGTATAGTAATTGTCGTTCAATCGATCATATAAGCATAATGTGGCTAATAATATGAGTTAGATTAATAATAGTAAGAGTAATACGTGTAGTAATTGTCGTCCTATCGATCATATCCACATAATATGGCCAATAATATGAGTTAGATTGATAATAATAAGAGTAATAAGTATAGTAACTGTCGTCCTATCGATCATATCCACATAATATGGCCAATAATATGAGTTAGATTGATAATAATAAGAGCAATAAGTATAGTAATTGTCGTTCTATCGATCATATAAGCATAATGTGGCTAATAATATGAGTTAGATTAATAATAGTAAGAGTTATAAGTATAGTAATTATCGTCCTATCGATCATATCCACATAATATGGCCAATAATATGAGTCAGATTGATAATAATAAGAGTAATAAGTATTGTAATTGTCGTTCTATCGATCATATCTGCATAATATGGAAATAATATGAGTTAGATTGATAATAATAAGAGTAATAAGTATAGTAATTGTCGTCCTATCGATCATATCCACATAATATGGCCAATAATATGAGTTAGATTGATAATAATAAGAGCAATAAGTATAGTAATTGTCGTTCTATCGATCATATAAGCATAATATGGCTAATAATATGAGTTAGATTGATAATAATAAGAGTAATAAGTATAGTAATTGTCGTTCTATCGATCATATGAGCATAATATGGCTAATAATATGAATTAGATTGATAATAATAAGAGTAATAAGTATAGTAATTGTCGTTCAATCGATCATATAAGCATAATGTGGCTAATAATATGAGTTAGATTAATAATAGTAAGAGTAATACGTGTAGTAATTGTCGTCCTATCGATCATATCCACATAATATGGCCAATAATATGAGTTAGATTGATAATAATAAGAGTAATAAGTATAGTAACTGTCGTCCTATCGATCATATCCACATAATATGGCCAATAATATGAGTTAGATTGATAATAATAAGAGTAACAAGTATAGTAATTGTCGTTCTATCGACCATATAAGCATAATATGGCTAATAATATGTGTTAGATTTATAATAATAAGAGTAGTAAGTATAGTGATTGTCGTCCTATCGATCATATAAGCATAATATGGCTAATAATATGAGTTAGATTGATAATAATAAGAGTAACAAGTATAGTAATTGTCGTTCTATCGATAATATAAGCATAATATGGCTAATAATATGAGTTAGATTGATAATAGTAAGAGTAGTAAGTATAGTAATTGTCGTTCTATCGATCATATCTGCATAATATGGTTAATAATATGAGTTAGCTTGATAATAATAAGAGTAATGAGTATAGTAATTGTCGTCCTATCGATCATATCCACATAATAAGGCCAATAATATGAGCTAGATTGATAATAATAAGAGTAACAAGTATAGTAATTGTCGTTCTATCGATCATATCTGCATAATATGGTTAATAATATGAGTTAGCTTGATAATAATAAGAGTAATGAGTATAGTAATTGTCGTCCTATCGATCATATCCACATAATAAGGCCAATAATATGAGCTAGATTGATAATAATAAGAGTAATAAGTATAGTAATTGTCGTTCTATCGATCATATAAGCATAATGTGGCTAATAATATGAGTTAGATTAATAATAGTAAGAGTAATACGAGTAGTAATTGTCGTCCTATCGATCATATCCACATAATATGGCCAATAATATGAGTTAGATTGATAATAATAAGAGTAATAAGTATAGTAACTGTCGTCCTATCGATCATATCCACATAATATGGCCAATAATATGAGTTAGATTGATAATAATAAGAGTAACAAGTATAGTAATTGTCGTTCTATCGATCATATGAGCATAATATGGCTAATAATATGAGTTAGATTGATAATAATAAGAGTAACAAGTATAGTAATTGCCTTTCCATCGATCATATAAGCATAATATGGCTAATAATATGAGTTAGATTGATAATAATAAGAGTAATAAGTATAGTAGTTGTCGTTCTATCGATAATATAAGCATAATATGGCTAATAATATGAATTAGATTGATAATAATAAGAGTAATAAGTATAGTAATTGTCGTTCAATCGATCATATAAGCATAATGTGGCTAATAATATGAGTTAGATTAATAATTGTAAGAGTAATACGTGTAGTAATTGTCGTCCTATCGATCATATCCACATAATATGGCCAATAATATGAGTTAGATAGATAATAATAAGAGTAATAAGTATAGTAACTGTCGTCCTATCGATCATATCCACATAATATGGCCAATAATATGAGTTAGATTGATAATAATAAGAGTAACAAGTATAGTAATTGTCGTTCTATCGACCATATAAGCATAATATGGCTAATAATATGTGTTAGATTTATAATAATAAGAGTAGTAAGTATAGTGATTGTCGTCCTATCGATCATATAAGCATAATATGGCTAATAATATGAGTTAGATTGATAATAATAAGAGTAACAAGTATAGTAATTGTCGTTCTATCGATAATATAAGCATAATATGGCTAATAATATGAGTTAGATTGATAATAGTAAGAGTAATAAGTATAGTAATTGTCGTTCTATCGATCATATCTGCATAATATGGTTAATAATATGAGTTAGCTTGATAATAATAAGCGTAACAGGTATAGTAATTGTCGTTCAATCGATCATATAAGAATAGTATGGCTAATAATATGAGTTCGATTGATAATCGCAAGAGTAGTAGGCATAGTGATTGTCGTTCTACCGATCATATCTGCATAATATGGTTAATAATATGAGTTAGACTGATAATAATAAGAGTAATAAGTATAGTAATTGTCGTTCTATCGATCATATAAGCATAATATGGCTAATAATATGTGTTAGATTGATAATAGTAGAAGTAATAAGAATAGTAATTGTCGTTCAATCGATCATATTAGCATAATGTGGCTAATAATATGAGTTAGATTAATAATAGTAAGAGTAATACGTATAGTAATTGTCGTCCTATCGATCATATCCACATAATATGGCCAATAATATGAGTTACATTGATGATAATAAGAGTAATAAGTATAGTAATTGTCGTTCTATCGATCATATAAGCATAATATGGCTAATAATATATGTTAGATTGATAATAGTAAGAGTAATAAGTATAGTAATTATCGTCCTATCGATCATATCCACATAATATGGCCAATAATATGAGTCAGATTGATAATAATAAGAGTAATAAGTATTGTAATTGTCGTTCTATCGATCATATCTGCATAATATGGAAATAATATGAGTTAGATTGATAATAATAAGAGTAATAAGTATAGTAATTGTCGTCCTATCGATCATATCCACATAATATGGCCAATAATATGAGTTAG